>NW_024061289.1:0-67500 GCF_016432855.1 Salvelinus namaycush
TCAGTATGTAGACTCTAGTGAATGTGTCAGTGTCTAGACTCTAGTGAATGTGAATTTGTCAGTGTCTAGACTCTAGTGAATGTGAATGTGTCAGTGTCTAGACTCTAGTGAATGTGTCAGTGTCTAGACTCTAGTGAATGTGTCAGTGCCTAGACTGTAGTGAATGTGTCAGTCTCTAGACTCTAGTGAATGTGTCAGTGTCTAGACTCTAGTGAATGTGTCAGTGTCTAGACTGTAGTGAATGATTCAGTGTCTAGACTCTAGTGAATGTGTCAGTGTCTAGACTCTAGTGAATGTGTCAGTGTCTAGACTGTAGTGAATGATTCAGTGTCTAGACTCTAGTGAATGTGTCAGTGTGTAGACTCTAGTGAATGTGTCAGTGTGTAGACTCTAGTGAATGTGAATGTGTCAGTGTCTAGACTCCAGTGAATGTGTCAGTGTCTAGACTCTAGTGAATGTGTCAGTGTCTAGACTCTAGTGAATGTGTCAGTGTCTAGACTGTAGTGAATGATTCAGTGTCTAGACTCTAGTGAATGTGTCAGTGTCTAGACTCTAGTGAATGTGTCAGTGTCTAGACTGTAGTGAATGATTCAGTGTCTAGACTGTAGTGAATGTGTCAGTGTGTAGACTCTAGTGAATGTGTCAGTGTGTAGACTCTAGTGAATGTGAATGTGTCAGTGTCTAGACTCCAGTGAATGTGTCAGTGTCTAGACTCTAGTGAATGTCAGTGTCTAGACTCTAGTGAATGTCAGTGTCTAGACTCTAGTGAATGTGAATGGGTCAGTGTCTAGACTCTAGTGAATATGTCAGTGTCTAGACTGTAGTGAATGATTCAGTGTCTAGACTCTAGTGAATGTGTCAGTGTGTAGACTCTAGTGAATGTGTCAGTGTGTAGACTCTAGTGAATGTGAATGTGTCAGTGTCTAGACTCTAGTGAATGTGTCAGTGTCTAGACTCTAGTGAATGTGTCAGTGTCTAGACTCCAGTGAATGTGTCAGTGTCTAGACTCTAGTGAATGTCAGTGTCTAGACTCTAGTGAATGTGTCAGTGTCTAGACTCTAGTGAATGTGAATGGGTCAGTGTCTAGACTCTAGTGAATGTGTCAGTGTCTAGACTCTAGTGAATGTGTCAGTGACTAGACTCTAGTGAATGTGTCAGTGTCTAGACTCTATGAATGTGTCAGTGTCTAGACTCTAGTGAATGTGAATTTGTCAGTGTCTAGACTCTAGTGAATGTGAATGTGTCAGTGTCTAGACTCTAGTGAATGTGTCAGTGTCTAGACTCTAGTGAATGTGTCAGTGCCTAGACTGTAGTGAATGTGTCAGTCTCTAGACTCTAGTGAATGTGTCAGTGTCTAGACTCTAGTGAATGTGTCAGTGTCTAGACTGTAGTGAATGATTCAGTGTCTAGACTCTAGTGAATGTGTCAGTGTCTAGACTCTAGTGAATGTGTCAGTGTCTAGACTGTAGTGAATGATTCAGTGTCTAGACTCTAGTGAATGTGTCAGTGTGTAGACTCTAGTGAATGTGTCAGTGTGTAGACTCTAGTGAATGTGAATGTGTTAGTGTCTAGACTCCAGTGAATGTGTCAGTGTCTAGACTCTAGTGAATGTGTCAGTGTCTAGACTCTAGTGAATGTGTCAGTGTCTAGACTGTAGTGAATGATTCAGTGTCTAGACTCTAGTGAATGTGTCAGTGTCTAGACTCTAGTGAATGTGTCAGTGTCTAGACTGTAGTGAATGATTCAGTGTCTAGACTCTAGTGAATGTGTCAGTGTGTAGACTCTAGTGAATGTGTCAGTGTGTAGACTCTAGTGAATGTGAATGTGTCAGTGTCTAGACTCCAGTGAATGTGTCAGTGTCTAGACTCTAGTGAATGTCAGTGTCTAGACTCTAGTGAATGTCAGTGTCTAGACTCTAGTGAATGTGAATGGGTCAGTGTCTAGACTCTAGTGAATGTGTCAGTGTCTAGACTGTAGTGAATGATTCAGTGTCTAGACTCTAGTGAATGTGTCAGTGTGTAGACTCTAGTGAATGTGTCAGTGTGTAGACTCTAGTGAATGTGAATGTGTCAGTGTCTAGACTCTAGTGAATGTGTCAGTGTCTAGACTCTAGTGAATGTGTCAGTGTCTAGACTCCAGTGAATGTGTCAGTGTCTAGACTCTAGTGAATGTCAGTGTCTAGACTCTAGTGAATGTGTCAGTGTCTAGACTCTAGTGAATGTGAATGGGTCAGTGTCTAGACTCTAGTGAATGTGTCAGTGTCTAGACTCTAGTGAATGTGTCAGTGACTAGACTCTAGTGAATGTGTCAGTGTCTAGACTCTAGTGAATGTGTCAGTGTCTAGACTCTAGTGAATGTGTCAGTGTCTATACTCTAGTGAATGTGTCAATGTCTAGACTGTAGTGAATGTGTCAGTGTCTAGACTCTAGTGAATGTGTCAGTGTGTAGACTCTAGTGAATGTGTCAGTGTCTAGACTCTAGTGAATGTGTCAGTGTCTAGACTCTAGTGAATGTGTCAGTGTCTAGACTCTAGTGAATGTGTCAGTGTCTAGACTCTAGTGAATGTGAATGTGAATGTGTCTAGACTCTAGTGAATGTGTCAGTGTCTAGACTCTAGTGAATGTGTCAGTGTGTAGACTCTAGTGAATGTGTCAGTGTCTAGACTCTAGTGAATGTGTCAGTGTGTAGACTCTAGTGAATGTGTCAGTGTCTAGACTCTAGTGAATGTGTCAGTGACTAGACTCTAGTGAATGTGTCAGTGTCTAGACTCTATGAATGTGTCAGTGTCTAGACTCTAGTGAATGTGTCAGTGTCTATACTCTAGTGAATGTGTCAATGTCTAGACTGTAGTGAATGTGTCAGTGTCTAGACTCTAGTGAATGTGTCAGTGTGTAGACTCTAGTGAATGTGTCAGTGTCTAGACTCTAGTGAATGTGTCAGTGTCTAGACTCTAGTGAATGTGTCAGTGTCTAGACTCTAGTGAATGTGTCAGTGTCTAGACTCTAGTGAATGTGTCAGTGCCTAGACTCTAGTGAATGTGAATGTGTCTAGACTCTAGTGAATGTGTCAGTGTCTAGACTCTAGTGAATGTGTCAGTGTCTAGACTCTAGTGAATGTGTCAGTGTCTAGACTCTAGTGAATGTGTCAGTGTCTAGACTCTAGTGAATGTGTCAGTGTCTAGACTCTAGTGAATGTGTCAGTGTCTAGACTCTAGTGAATGTGTCAGTGTGTAGACTCTAGTGAATGTGTCAGTGTGTAGACTCTAGTGAAAGTGAATGTGTCAGTGTGTAGACTCTAGTGAATGTGAATGTCTCAGTGTGTAGACTCTAGTGAATGTGAATGTGTCAGTGTCTAGACTCTAGTGAATGTGTCAGTGTCTAGACTCTAGTGAATGTGTCAGTGTCTAGACTCCAGTGAATGTGTCAGTGTCTAGACTCTAGTGAATGTGTAAATAGTTTGACTGTGTGTGAGTTTTAGTGTAAATAGTATGACTGTGTGTGGGTTTTAGTGTAAATAGTTTGACTGTGTGTGGGTTTTAGTGTAAATAGTTTGACTGTGTGTGGGTTTTAGTGTAAATAGTATGACTGTGTGTGGGTTTTAGTGTAAATAGTATGACTGTGTGGGTTTTAGTGTAAATAGTTTGACTGTGTGTGGGTTTTAGTGTAAATAGTTTGACTGTGTGTGGGTTTTAGTGTAAATAGTTTGACTGTGTGTGGGTTTTAGTGTAAATAGTTTGACTGTGTTAGGGTTTTAGTGTAAATAGTTTGACTGTGTTAGGGTTTTAGTGTAAATAGTTTGACTGTGTGTGGGTTTTAGTGTAAATAGTATGACTGTGTGAGTTTGTTTGTAAATAGTTTGACTGTGTGTGGGTTTTAGTGTAAATAGTATGACTGTGTGTGGGTTTTAGTGTAAATAGTATGACTGTGTGTGAGTTTGTTTGTAAATAGTTTGACTGTGTGTGGGTTTTAGTGTAAATAGTTTGACTGTGTGTGGGTTTTAGTGTAAATAGTTTGACTGTGTGTGAGTTTTAGTGTAAATAGTTTGACTGTGTGTGAGTTTTAGTGTAAATAGTATGACTGTGTGTGGGTTTTAGTGTAAATAGTATGACTGTGTGTGAGTTTTAGTGTAAATAGTTTGACTGTGTGTGGGTTTTAGTGTAAATAGTATGACTGTGTGTGGGTTTTAGTGTAAATAGTTTGACTGTGTGTGGGTTTTAGTGTAAATAGTTTGACTGTGTGTGGGTTTTAGTGTAAATAGTTTGACTGTGTGTGAGTTTGTTTGTAAATAGTTTGACTGTGTGTGGGTTTTAGTGTAAATAGTTTGACTGTGTGTGGGTTTTAGTGTAAATAGTTTGACTGTGTGTGGGTTTTAGTGTAAATAGTTTGACTGTGTGTGGGTTTTAGTGTAAATAGTATGACTGTGTGTGGGTTTTAGTGTAAATAGTATGACTGTGTGTGGGTTTTAGTGTAAATAGTTTGACTGTGTGTGGGTTTTAGTGTAAATAGTTTGACTGTATGCGGGTTTTAGTGTAAATAGTTTGACTGTGTGTGAGTTTGTTTGTAAATAGTATGACTGTGTGTGGGTTTTAGTGTAAATAGTTTGACTGTATGCGGGTTTTAGTGTAAATAGTTTGACTGTGTGTGAGTTTGTTTGTAAATAGTATGACTGTGTGTGGGTTTTAGTGTAAATAGTTTGACTGTATGCGGGTTTTAGTGTAAATAGTTTGACTGTGTGTGAGTTTGTTTGTAAATAGTTTGACTGTGTGTGAGTTTGTTTGTAAATAGCATGACTGTTTATATTTTATGTTGGTAGCATTGTTGCGTCACAGACTGTGGTTAGAACTCAGCTGTTGTATAACTGTCACTCTGCGTGACCTGACCTGTTGTTATGGTGATGAGGCAACCTGTTCACTAACGCTCAGTGACAGGAGAACTCAAACACACACACACACACACACACACACACACACACACACACACACACACACACACACACACACACACACACACACACACACACACACACACACACACACACACACACACACACAACTCCACATGCCTAAATACACATTTTGGCATTGCTTCCTTACAGAGATACAGTTTGTGTGACCCCTGTCCTCCCCCAGTCTTGCTGTCCCATTCCAGACAGTGTATGCACACCAAGCCCTGGGCACGGTGGCACAGTGGGAAGTGTGTGTCTGTGTGGGAGGCTGCCAGGTGGAATGAGACTGACCTTATCTCTGCCACGTCGGACCACCTGGATAGTCTGACTCACAAACTCATCCCTCCTTACCCAGACTCCCAGTCCCCTAGTCCTGTCAGACCAGCCACCCCTGCTAAACTCTACCTCCATCTCTCTCAATTCAATTTGCTTTTATTGGCATGACGTTACAATGTACATATTGCCAAAGCGTACTTTGGAAATCTCCCTGTCTCTACTTGAACCTAATTGAATCTATCCCACCCTTCTCAACCTTTCTCCGAGACTGCAAGCTAAAAATCGACATATTCAAATGGTAAATATATAATTGCTACATATCCACATACACTCACACCTTCTCTCCATGTCCAATTTGAAGTGGCAAATACAACTATTAATGTCCGTGATAATACTCTCCATCTGCTGTGAGAAGCAGCCCATTGATCCCTGGAGGAGCTCAGCGTATGAGAGTGTATGTGTGTGTGTGTGTGTGTGTGTGTGTGTGTGTGTGTGTATGTATGTATGTATGTATGTATGTATGTATGTATGTATGTATGTATGTATGTATGTATGTATGTATGTATGTATGTATGTATGTATGTATGTGTGTGTGTGTGTGTGTGTGTGTGTGTGTGTGTGTGTGTGTGTGTGTGTGTGTGTGTGTGTGTGTGTACTTGTGTGTGTTCATTTTTTTCTGAGTGTGTGTGCCTGTGTGTGTGTGGTGTGTGTGTGTTTGTAACCCTTCAAGGCTAGAGAGAGAGCAAGAGCGAGAGCGAGAGCGAGAGAGAGAGACAGAGAGACAGAGAGACAGAGAGACAGAGAGAGACAGAGAACTAGAATGCTATTTGGCCCTAAACAGAGAGTACACAGTGGCAGAATACCTGACCACTGTGACTGACCCAAACTTAAGCAAAGATTTGACTATGTACAGACTCAGTGAGCATAGCCTTGCTACTGAGAAAGGCTGCCGTAGGCATTCCTGGGTTTCAAGAGAAGACAGGCTATGTGCACACTGCCCACAAAATGAGGTGGAAACTGAGCTGCACTTCATAACCTCCTGCCAAATGTATGACAATATCAGAGATAAATATTTCCCTCAGTTTACAGATCCACAAAGAATTTGAAAACAAACTCAATTTTGATAAACTCCCATATCTACTGGGTGAAATACCACAGTGTGCCATCACAGCAGCAATATTTGTGACCTGTTGCCGCAAGAAAAGGTCAACCAGTGAAGAAAAAACACCATTGTAAATACAACCTATATTTATGTTTATTTATTTTCCCTTTTGTACTTTAACTATTTGCACATCATTACAACACGCTATATAGACATAATATGACATTTGTCTTAATTCTTTTGGAACTTCTTTGAGTTTAATGTTTACTGTTCATTTTTTTGTTTATTTCACTTTTGTTTATTATCTATTTCACTTGCTTTGTTAATGTTAACATATGTTTGTTAACGTATGTTTCCCATGCCAACAAAGCCCTTAAATTGAAATTGAAGTTGAATTGAGACAGAGACAGAGACAGAGACAGAGAGAGAGAGAGAGAGGGAGAGAGAGAGAGAGAGAGGAGAGAGAAGAGATTGTGAAGGGCAACTGGAGGCAGGTATTAGATGTTTAAATGAAGAATAGAAGCCATGGCAACACAGACAAGTGCCAAATTATGGATGATTACCTTCCCAGTGTGTATGTGTGTCTGTGGTTTGAGTGGGAGTTTGTGTTTTATAACTGTGTGTGTGGGAGGGTCTTTGTGCACCTCCAATAATGAGTTTTTCAAAACCAAAGCGTATAAGACTGGATGAGTGGCCTTAGTCAAACTTGTATTGTAGATCCAGTTTTAAGTGGTGAACAACTTCACACAATCATTCATATCTGAGAGAGCTTCAGCAGACATTTCACACAGCACTACAGGGTTGATGAAGTGAGTCAGAGTCACACACACACAGACACACACACAAATTCAGTCCCAGCGGTATATACAGTTGAAGTCGGAAGTTTACATACACTTTAGCCAAATACATTTAAACTCTGTTTTTCACAATTCCTAACATTTAATCCTAGTAAAAACTCGCAGTTTTAGGTCAGCTAGGATCACCACTTTATTTTAAGAATGTGAAATGTCAGAATAATAGTAGAGATAATGATTTATTTAAGATTTTATTTCTTTCATCACATTCCCAGTGGGTCAGAAGTTTACATACCCTCAATTAGTATTTGGTAGCATTGCCTTTAAATTGTATAACTTGGGTCAAACGTTTCGGGTAGCCTTCCACAAGCTTCCCACAACAAGTTGGGTGAATTTTGGCCCATTCCTCCTGACAGAGCTGGTGTAACTGAGTCAGGTTTGTATGCCTCCTTGCTCACACATGCTTTTTCAGTTCTGCCCATACATTGTCTACAGGATTGAGGTCATGGTTTGTGATGGCCACTCCAATATCTTGACTTTGTTGTCCTTAAGCCATTTTGACACAACTTTGGAAGTATGCTTGGGGTCATTGTCCATTTTGAAGACCAATTTGCGACCAAGCTTTAACTTCCTGATTGATGTCTTGAGATGTTGCTTCAATATATCCACAATTTTCCTCCTTCATGATGCCATCTATTTTGTGAAGTGCACCAGTCCCTCCTGCAGCAATGCAACCCCACAACATGATGCTGCCACCCCGTGCTTCATGGTTGGGATGGTGTTCTTCGGCTTGCAAGCCTCCCCCTTTTTCCTCCAAACATAACGATTGTCATTATGGCCAAACAGTTCTAATTTTGTTTCATCAGACCAGAGGACATTTGTCCAAAAAGTACGATCTTTGTCCCCATGTGCAGTTGCAAACCGTAGTCTGGCTTTTATATGGCAGTTTTGGAGCAGTGGCTTCTTCCTTGCTGAGCGGCCATTCAGGTTATGTCGATATAGGACTCGTTTTACTGTGGCTATAGATACTTTTGTACCCGTTTCCTCCAGCATCTTCACAAGGTCCTTTGCTGTTGTTCTGGGATTGATTTGCACTTTTTGCGCCAAAGTACGTTCATCTCTAGGAGACAGAACGTGTCAACTTCCTGAGCGGTATGACGGCTGCGTGGTCCCATGGTGTTTATACTTGCATACTATTGTTTGTACAGAATAACATGGTACCTCCAGGCGTTTGAAAATTGCTCCCAATGATGAACCAGACTTGTGGAGGTCTACAATTTTCTTTCTGTGGTATTGGCTGATTTCTTTTGATTTCCCCATGATGTCAAGCAAAGAGGCACTGCGTTTGAAGGTAGGCATTGAAATACATCCACAGGTACACCTCCAATTGACTCAAATGATGTCAGAAGCTTCTAAAGCCATGAAATCATTTTCTGGAATTTCCCAGCTGTTTAAAGGCACAGTCAACTTAGTGAATGAAAAATTCTGACCCACTGGAATTGTGATACAGTGATTTATAAGTGAAATAATCTGTCTGTAAACAATTGTTGGAAAAATTACTTGTGTCATGCACAAAGTAGATGTCCTAACCGACTTGCCAAAACTATAGTTTGTAAACATGAAATTTGTGGAGTGGTTGAAAAACGAGTTTTAATGACTCCAACCTAAGTGTACGTAAACTTCCCGACTTCAACTGTAGTTCCTCAAATAAAAAAGCTGCCTGGAAAGTTCTGCCTTTATTTCTTAAACAGCACAGCTGCTCTTCCACTTTTTCCACCTATGAGATGAGCCCAAAAGGTGTAGGAGGAAGTTGCACGTGTACCAGTTTTCTATTCCTCCCATTGTGGCTAAATGTAATATTTGTGGAAGGTAAGCTGATCCCAGATCTGTGCCATAGTGCAACTCAGAGCAGGTGATGGTTTCTAAAAGGTGAAATTTCTTACCCAGTCCCAAGCACGACACTCTAAGTCCTGATTTCCCCAGGTTCCTGAGGAGAGAAACATACAGTAGAGCTGTTAGTCAATGTTGTTAACGAATCAACTCAGATCAAGATGGAAGGGCAGCTGGGTGTGTGTGTTTTGTGTGTGTGTGTGTTGTTATGTGTGTGTGATGGTCAAGATTAGTCAAAAGTTCAATTATCACACTAACCCCCAGGAAACATAGGCATGGAGAGAGATTGGGAAGAGAAGGTAAGGGAAAGGGGGATACCTAGTCAGTTGTACAACTGCATGCATTCAACTGAAATGTTTCTTCTGCATTTAACCCAACCCCTCTGAATCAGAGAGGTGCTACCATATGGTGGGCTGCCATAATCGGTTACTGGCCCAACGCTCTAACCACTAGGCTACCTGCCGCCCCTAGGGAGAGAGAGATTGGGAAGCAGAGGGAGGGAGAGATTTGGAAGCAGAGGTAGGGAGGGAGGGAGGGAGGGAGGGAGGGAGGGAGAGAGAGAGGGGGAGAGAGAGAGATTGGGAAGCAGAGGGAGGGAGGGAGGGAGGGAGGGAGGGAGGGAGGGAAGGAGGGAGGGAGGGATTGGGAAGCAGAGGTAGGAAGGGAGTGAGGGAGGGAGGAGGGAGAGAGAGATTGGGATTGGGAAGCAGAGGTAGGAAGGGAGGGAGAGAGATTGGAAAGCAGAGGTAGGAAGGGAGGGAGAGAGAGTGGGAAGCAGAGGGAGGGAGGGAAAGAGGGAGGGAGGGAGGGAGGGAGGGAGGGAGGGAAGCAGAGGGAGGGAGATTGGGAAGCAGATGGAGGGAGGGAGGGAGATTGGGAAGCAGAGGTAGGGAGGGGGGAGAGAGCGATTGGGAAGCAGAGGTAGGGAGGGAGTAAGGGATGGATGGAGGGAGGGAGGGAGGAGGGAGAGAGAGATTGGGAAGCAGAGGTAGGAAGGGGGGGAGAGAGAGATTGGAAAGCAGAGGTTGGAAGGGAGGGAGGGAGGGAGAGATTGGGAAACAGAGGTAGGGAGGGAGTGAGGGATTTGGAAGCAGAGGTAGAGAGGGAGGGAGTGAGGGAGGGAGTGATTGGGAAGCAGAGGTAGGGAGGGAGTGAGGGAGTGAGATTAGGAAGCAGAGGTAGAGAGGGAGTGAGGGAAGGAGGGAGTGATTGGGAAGCAGAGGTAGGGAGGGAGTGAGGGAGGGAGTGATTAGGAAGCAGAGGTAGGGAGGGAGTGAGGGAAGGAGGGAGTGATTGGCAGTGATGTGGAACTGTATGTATTCCTGAGACCGACGCGTTGCTAATTCTGACTGAGCCAGACCGACAGACAGACAGAGTTAGATCTCAGTCACATTACATCCTGAGTGAGACAGACAGACAGACAGACAGACAGACAGACAGACAGACAGACAGACAGACAGACAGACAGACAGACAGACAGACAGACAGACAGACAGACAGACAGACAGACAGACAGAGTTAGATCTCAGTCACGATACATCCTGAGTGAGACAGACAGACAGACAGACAGACAGACAGACAGACAGACAGACAGACACAGACAGACAGACAGACAGACAGACAGACAGACAGAGTTAGATCTCAGTCACGATACATCCTGAGTGAG
Organism: Salvelinus namaycush; assembly: GCF_016432855.1. Lineage (NCBI taxonomy): Eukaryota > Metazoa > Chordata > Actinopteri > Salmoniformes > Salmonidae > Salvelinus > Salvelinus namaycush. The sequence continues at coordinate 10,673 of NW_024061289.1, forward strand.
ACAGACAGACAGAGTTAGATCTCAGTCACGATACATCCTGAGTGAGACAGACAGACAGAGTTAGATCTCAGTCACGATACATCCTGAGTGAGACAGACAGACAGAGTTAGATCTCAGTCACGATACATCCTGAGTGAGACAGACAGACAGAGTTAGATCTCAGTCACGATACATCCTGAGTGAGACAGACAGACAGAGTTAGATCTCAGTCACGATACATCCTGAGTGAGACAGACAGACAGACAGACAGACAGACAGACAGACAGACAGACAGACAGACAGACAGACAGACAGACAGACAGACACAGACAGACAGACAGACAGAGTTAGATCTCAGTCACGATACATCCTGAGTGAGACAGACAGACAAAGTTAGATCTCAGTCACGATACATCCTGAGTGAGACAGACAGACAGAGTTAGATCTCAGTCACGATACATCCTGAGTGAGACAGACAGACAGAGTTAGATCTCAGTCACGATACATCCTGAGTGAGACAGACAGACAGAGTTAGATCTCAGTCACGATACATCCTGAGTGAGACAGACAGACAGAGTTAGATCTCAGTCACGATACATCCTGAGTGAGACAGACAGACAGAGTTAGATCTCAGTCACGATACATCCTGAGTGAGACAGACAGACAGAGTTAGATCTCAGTCACGATACATCCTGAGTGAGACAGACAGACAGAGTTAGATCTCAGTCACGATACATCCTGAGTGAGACAGACAGACAGAGTTAGATCTCAGTCACGATACATCCTGAGTGAGACAGACAGACAGACAGACAGACAGACAGACAGACAGACAGACAGACAGACAGACAGACAGACAGACAGACAGACAGACACAGACAGACAGACAGAGTTAGATCTCAGTCACGATACATCCTGAGTGAGACAGACAGACAAAGTTAGATCTCAGTCACGATACATCCTGAGTGAGACAGACAGACAGAGTTAGATCTCAGTCACGATACATCCTGAGTGAGACAGACAGACAGAGTTAGATCTCAGTCACGATACATCCTGAGTGAGACAGACAGACAGAGTTAGATCTCAGTCACGATACATCCTGAGTGAGACAGACAGACAGAGTTAGATCTCAGTCACGATACATCCTGAGTGAGACAGACAGACAGAGTTAGATCTCAGTCACGATACATCCTGAGTGAGACAGACAGACAAAGTTAGATCTCAGTCACGATACATCCTGAGTGAGACAGACAGACAAAGTTAGATCTCAGTCACGATACATCCTGAGTGAGACAGACAGACAGAGTTAGATCTCAGTCACGATACATCCTGAGTGAGACAGACAGACAGAGTTAGATCTCAGTCACGATACATCCTGAGTGAGACAGACAGACAGACAGACAGACAGACAGACAGAGACAGAGTTAGATCTCAGTCACGATACATCCTGAGTGAGACAGACAGACAGAGTTAGATCTCAGTCACGATACATCCTGAGTGAGACAGACAAACAGAGTTAGATCTCAGTCACGATACATCCTGACTGAGACAGACAGACAAAGTTAGATCTCAGTCACGATACATCCTGAGTGTGACAGACAGACAGAGTTAGATCTCAGTCACGATACATCCTGAGTGAGACAGACAGACAGAGTTAGATCTCAGTCACGATACATCCTGAGTGAGACAGACAGACAGAGTTAGATCTCAGTCACGATACATCCTGAGTGAGACAGACAGACAGAGTTAGATCTCAGTCACGATACATCCTGAGTGAGACAGACAGACAGAGTTAGACATAATGACGTCTCCTCTCACACAGTGCTGCCAAACACCTGACACTTTATCCTTGACTACATTGTTATTTCATTCAAACAGATCCAGAGAAATGAAAATATGTGTCCTGAAACAAGACAACAAGCTTAGGTTCACTTCAGATGAGTACACAGGACAGAGAGGTGGAGGGAGGTTGGGAGGTTTCATTGGGACAAGTTAGTTAGAACACCTAATTGGCTCTGTAATGATCTCATTATGCGCACAGGTGTGGTATGGGAACACGGCTGTTACCGTACACTGTTGGACCCAGTGTGTGTGTGTGTGTGTGTGTGTGTGTGTGTGTGTGTGTGTGTGTGTGTGTGTGTGTGTGTGTGTGTGTGTGTGTGTGTGTGTGTGTGTGTGTGTGTGTGTGTGTGTGTGTGGCCAAGTGACAGCTGGCTAATGGCGTCAGAATCAGCCATACTTTGATTAGACCCTCAACAGCAAGAACCAGAAAAACAGAGAGTTTTGTCTGTCTGTCTGTCTGGCCAACAGGAAGTGATGTCCTCTAATCAGTGTTTGTGTCTCTCCTCTGGTTTTGTGTCATGTTGTGTAGCGGCCGACAGGATGATACTGAGTGTTCCTGACGTTCTGTGACATTGCCCATCAGATGGAAATCTCACTGCTTCATACCCACTCCAACCAGGCAGAGACCTGTAGAACCCGCCTGTGACCAATAACAGAGCAGTAGAAGCCTGCCATGACCAATCACTGACTGGTGGAATCAATCAGGTCTCAGTTCTGATCTCAGACCTGTCATGTCAACTTCCTGACAAGCCGTATCCACTGGGCAGACAGGTGAATGACACAAGACTAAATAGAAAAGAACAAGCATTTTAAAATATTTTTATTTAACCTTTAATTAACTAGGCGAGTCAGTTAAGAACAAATTCTTATTTTCAATGACGGCCTAGGAACAGTGGGTTAACTGCCTTGTTCAGGGACAGAACAACAGATTTTTTACCTTGTCATCTCGGGGATTCCAGACACACACTACAACTCATCAGACACTCATTATTTAGTAGCACAGTTTGACATGGACACTGCTTTACAATGTGTTAGTTCTTCACCTTCTGCAGCAGTCTAGAACAGTTAGACCTGGACACTGCTTTACAATGTGTTAGTTCTTCACCTTCTGCAGCAGTCTAGAACAGTTAGACCTGGACACTGCTTTACAATGTGTTAGTTCTTCACCTTCTGCAGCAGTCTAGAACAGTTAGACATGGACACTGCTTTACAATGTGTTAGTTCTTCACCTTCTGCAGCAGTCTAGAACAGTTAGACCTGGACACTGCTTTACAATGTGTTAGTTCTTCACCTTCTGCAGCAGTCTAGAACAGTTAGACCTGGACACTGCTTTACAATGTGTTAGTTCTTCACCTTCTGCAGCAGTCTAGAACAGTTAGACATGGACACTGCTTTACAATGTGTTAGTTCTTCACCTTCTGCAGCAGTCTAGAACAGTTAGACATGGACACTGCTTTACAATGTGTTAGTTCTTCACCTTCTGCAGCAGTCTAGAACAGTTAGACCTGGACACTGCTTTACAATGTGTTAGTTCTTCACCTTCTGCAGCAGTCTAGAACAGTTAGACCTGGACACTGCTTTACAATGTGTTAGTTCTTCACCTTCTGCAGCAGTCTAGAACAGTTAGACCTGGACACTGCTTTACAATGTGTTAGTTCTTCACCTTCTGCAGCAGTCTAGAACAGTTAGACCTGGACACTGCTTTACAATGTGTTAGTTCTTCACCTTCTGCAGCAGTCTAGAACAGTTAGACATGGACACTGCTTTACAATGTGTTAGTTCTTCACCTTCTGCAGCAGTCTAGAACAGTTAGACCTGGACACTGCTTTACAATGTGTTAGTTCTTCACCTTCTGCAGCAGTCTAGAACAGTTAGACCTGGACACTGCTTTACAATGTGTTAGTTCTTCACCTTCTGCAGCAGTCTAGAACAGTTATACCTGGACACTGCTTTACAATGTGTTAGTTCTTCACCTTCTGCAGCAGTCTAGAACAGTTAGACCTGGACACTGCTTTACAATGTGTTAGTTCTTCACCTTCTGCAGCAGTCTAGAACAGTTAGACATGGACACTGCTTTACAATGTGTTAGTTCTTCACCTTCTGCAGCAGTCTAGAACAGTTAGACATGGACACTGCTTTACAATGTGTTAGTTCTTCACCTTCTGCAGCAGTCTAGAACAGTTAGACATGGACACTGCTTTACAATGTGTTAGTTCTTCACCTTCTGCAGCAGTCTAGAACAGTTAGACCTGCTTTTCCAATGACACTGTAACACAATGAAGAAATGGACACAAGGTAAGAGTGACACGGTCTCTGGCATGAAAACACTGTAACCACAGGCCCAACAACCTTGGCCCCACAACCTTGGCCCCACAACCTTGGCCCCACAACCTTGGCCCCACAACCTTGGCCCAACAACCTTGGCCCCACAGCCTTGGCCCCACAACCTTGGCCCCACAACCTTGGCCCCACAACCTTGGTCCCACAACCTTGGCCCCACAACCTTGGCCCCACAACCTTGGCCCCACAACCTTGGCCCCACAACCTTGGCCCAACAACCTTGGCCCCACAGCCTTGGCCCCACAACCTTGGCCCCACAACCTTGGTCCCACAACCTTGGCCCCACAACCTTAGCCCCACAACCTAATTAGGGTGTTCACCCATAAAATTGTAATTTCGTTCAATGTTTGTGATATGATAGAAAATAGAGAGAATAATAGTACAAACCCCTATTTCTCTACCATATATAGTTCAACAGTTACAGACTATTTCTCTACCATATATAGTTCAACAGTTACAGACTATTTCTCTACCATATATAGTTCAACAGTTACAGACTATTTCTCTACCATATATAGTTCAACAGTTACAGACTATTTCCTCAGATAAGTGAGCATGATTAGAGGGGATAGAATGTCATTACGGACATGTTCAAAAAGTGGTCGCTGCTCAATAGTCCTCTGTCTCTGCTCCGTGGGCAGAACCGCGCTGACTTCCAACGTCAACTGGCAAGCTAGCTAGCTAGTGTGGTAACATGGGCTTTTTCTACACTGAACAAAAATATAAACGCTATATGCAGCAATTTCCAAGGTTTTACTTGAGTTACAGTTCATATAAGGAAATCAATCAATTTAAATGAATTATTTAGGCCCTAATCAATGGATTTCACATGACTGGGAATAAAGACATGCATCTGTTGATAACAGACACCTTCAAAAAAAGGTAGAGGCGTGGATCAGAAAACCAGTCAGTATCTGGTGTGACGACCATTTTCCTCATGCAGCGCAACACATCTCCTTCGCATAGAGTTGATCAGGCTGTTGATTGTGGCCTGTGGAATGTTGTCACTTGCTGGATATTGGCGGTAACTGGAACACGCTGTCGTACAGGTCGATCCAGAGCCTCCCAAACCTGCTCAATGGGTGCCATGTCTGGTGAGTATGCAGGCCATGGAAGAACTGGGACATTTTCAGCTTCCAGGAATTGTGTACAGATCCTTGCGACATGGGGCCGTGCATCAGCAAACCACTCGCTCACACGAAGCCATACACACTGTCTGCCATCTGTCCGCTACAATTGAAACCGGGATTCGTCCGTGAAGAGCACACTTCTCCAGCGTGACAGTTGCCATCGAAGGTGAGCATTTGCCCACTGAAGTTGGTTACGATGTCGAACTGCGGTCAGGTCAAGACCCTGGTGAGGACGACGAGCATGCAGATGAGCTTCACTGAGACGGTTCCTGACAGTTTGTGCAGAAATTATTTGGTTGTCCAAACCCACAGTTTTATCAGCTGTCCAGGTGGCTCATCAGAGACCATCCCGCAAGTGAAGAAGCTGGATGTGGAGGTCCTGGGCTGGCGTGGTTACACATGGTCTGCGGTTGTGAGGCCGGTTGGACCTACTGCCAAATTCTCTAAAATGACGTTAGAGGTGGCTTATGGTAGAGAAATCAACATAAAATTATCTGGTAACAGCTCTGGTGGACATTCCTGCAGTCAGCATTCCAATTGCACACTCCCTCAAAACTTGACACATCTTAGAGTTGCCTTTTATTGTCCCCAGCACAAGGTGCACCTGTGTAATGGTCATGCTGTTTAATCAGCTTCTTACTATGACACACCTGTCAGGTGGATGGATTATCTTGGCAAAGGAGAAATGCTTACTAACAGGGATGTTAACAAATTTGGTGACAAAATTTGAGAGAAATATGTTTTTTGTGCGTATGGAACGTCTCTGGGATCTTTTATATCAGCTCATGAAACATGGGACCAACACTTTACATGTTGCATTCATATTTTTGTTCAGTATATATATAATCAGCAGAATACAAAACAAAATTGAGCCCATATATATATATATATATATATATATATATATATATATATATATATATATATATATGTGTTTAGACATGTTTAGATTGAAAGGATGGTTTCTCTCTCCCCACTTTCAGACTCTGACAGTTATGAGGTGGAGAGAATGACAGAGGTGTAGACTTCAACTTATCGCCACACAGTAGGGTGTATGTGTGTGTGAATAAAGCACATTATTGTGTGTGTGTGTGTGTGTGTGTCTCTGTCTCTGTTCCTGAAACCAACGCTTACCCATACACACACAATCTATTCAAAGCATTCACACACTCCATCTCTCTACCCAGCTGAACTTATTCCCACTCAGATTCCACAAAAAACTTCCTTTCAACAACTCTAATTCGTTTTGTATAACCTGACAGACATTTTAGAATGGTGTCTGTGTCATTGGGTTGGTGTGTAGAGACAGTTGTTAGAGTGGTGTCTGTGTAATTGGGTTGGTGGGTAGAGACAGTTGTTAGAGTGGTGTCTGTGTAATTGGGTTGGTGTGTAGAGACAGTTGTCAGAGTGGTGTCTGTGTCATTGGGTTGGTGTGTAGAGACAGTTGTCAGAGTGGTGTCTGTGTCATTGGGTTGGTGTGTAGAGACAGTTGTCAGAGTGGTGTCTGTGTCGTTGGGTTGGTGTGTAGAGACAGAAATACAGATGTGCAATCTTAATTTAATCACTGTTTTGTTGCGCAGCAGGAAGTGCAACTTGTGGTGTAGTCGATGTTTAAAAATGCTTCTAAACTTTGTCATTTCCACTTTAAAATATCATGCTTGATTTGCCCCAAAGACAAATGTATATCTATTAATTATAAAGCACATCATAATTCACTTTTCCTAGTGCTGCAGGATTTCCTGCTGTGAGAAAGTGGTCAAACTAAGATAGTACATCTGTAAGGCAGCGACCTACATGATCTATATTAGAGCTAATCCTAGAGTAGGTTACAGCTAATTACTCCTTTAATGTGAGAGACACAGACAGAGAGACAGACAGATCCACCCTCCATTTCATTTAAAGTACTCAAGTTTTTTTTCTTTATATCATTGATCTTGGCTTCATAATACCGTTTCTTCTTCTTCTTTGTTGAGTTTAGTCACATCATTTCTCAATTTACAGTAAATCAGCCAGTCAGATGTGCACCAGACTTATTAGCCACTCCTGTTGCCCCATCTCTTTCAACCATACAGTTTTTCAATCCATGGGGCCTTAACAGTTCTAACAGTCAGTTTCCTAACAGGTGGATGTTTATCAATAATCGGAAGAAGCAATGTCAGAAATGCATCCTTATTAATCACATCAGACCAACAATTGTTTTTAAGATTATCCACATAAGAGTCACAGCAAAAATATTTTGTATGATCTCTTATAGACTATTTTAGGCCCAGCTTTTGGAACTTTGGATTTACTGGATATAGCCACTATACTGTGATCACTGCATCCAATGGGTACGGATACAGCTTTAGACCAAAGTTCTACAGTATTAGTAAAACAGTGATCGATACATGTGGATGATCTTGTTCCTGTAGTGTTTGTAAACACCCTGGTAGGTTGATTAATAACCTGAACCAGATTATAGGCACTGGTTACATTGAGAAACTTCCTCTTGAGCGGACAGCTTGATGAAAACCAGTCAATATTCAGGTCCCCAAGAAAGTAGACCGCTCTGTTTACATCACATACACCCTCAAGCATTTCACACGTATTATTTAGATACTGACTGTTAGCACTTGGTGACCTATAGCAACACACCAAAAGAAAAGGTTTTAGATGTGCCAAGTGAACCTGTAACCACAACACTTCAATAACACTTGATAGAAGATCTTCTCTAAGCATTACAGGGATATGGCTCTGAATACACATCAACTCCTCCCCCATAAGCAATTATGTATCTTCTATAGATGTTATATCCTTGTTTTGCTACTGATGTATCATCAAATTAATTATCTAACTGAGTCTCAGAAATGGCTAATATATGAATGTCATCTGATGTTAGCAAGTTATTGATTTCCTGAATCTTATTTGTAAAGCTACATATATTAACATGGGCCTTTTTCAGCCGTTTCTGGGTAGCTTATCAGAGATAAGCAGTCCATTAATCAATTGGTGTGTGTCTGTGCTGCGGGATTGAAGCTACAGAACCCATTGGTTGTCATCTCTTCCAGGCTTCTGTGAGGGAGGGTGGACAATGAGCCTGTCAAAGCAATGTCCCCCCACGCGCTCTGGCAGCTTTCATGGCTGGGATAACTCCTTTCCTCTTCTGGCACACAGCTTCAGGATATTCCTTGTTGAGGAAGATATACGTTCCTCTCAAGTTCTTGGCTCTTTCCAGAACAGCTACCTTGTCCTTGAACCTCAGGAACTTGACCACTATCGGTCTGGGCCTGTCACCTGGGCCGGTGGTGGGTTTTTCAGTCCTGTGGGAGCGCTCCACCTCAATCTTCCTGTGGTCCATCTTCAATTTCTCAGAGATCATTTCCCTCACTTTGTCCTCAGACTCCGCTCAGGTCTCATGTGGAGATTCTGCAATTCCGTCCACAACCATGTTGTTCCGCCTTGATTGTCCCTTGAGTCTGATTTATCCGCCATTGTTATCATGGATTCACTCACAGAACTGATGTCCTCTCTCAATGACATACTGTTCTCCTGTATAAACTCATTGAGCTGACCCTGGGAGAACTGCAAACTGTTCTTCAGGTCCTGGACCTCTCTGGTCAGGTTGTCCATTCTTTTATTAATTGAATCCACCAGTATTTGGACAAAACACTTGAAGCTTTTTTATTGTTAATGTAACAACTGCTTGTAGAACTATTTTTCTTAATTTAAACGATTCTTCATGTGATAGAGAGACACCACTGTCCCCAACCATACCTCCACCAGCTTTGGTCTTTGTCATGGTAGCTAGCAACGTAGGTTTCAATGTTACTTCCCGCAATTCCAGACAGGGCAGGTCATCGGGAAGATTGAAAACAACAAACAGCAGGGATCTATACAGCCACAAACCCGGGACAATCTGCGATGGGAGCCACAATGGCTAACTGCGACACGGGCTGCGTTCAAGCCCTCAAGAAAACCCTGCTAGCTTGATAGCCTAGCTGCTAGCTAGCTGCCTATCTGCTACGCGAAATAGATTCTCAGACCCGTCCTTGGTCGGCAGGATCACTGGACAGAGACAAGCAGTCCCAGCAACTGATGGCAACTGCGTCACACGGGATCCAAACTAAGAAGTTAGCTAGCTACTAAGAGCTTTCCAATACACTTTCAAAACAACAAACTTTTCAAAACAACAAAACTGAGAGCTTCCTCATTCTGAATAGTAGCTCATATCCAGGATAAGGTCTTATTCAGGATAAGCTGTTAACCTGCGCACATTTTTCCCGGATAGTAGCTCATATCCCACTCACGAGTATCCCTGTATCTATGAATAAACATAATATTCCTAATTGAAGTTCATATAGGTTAAATGGAATAGTAACTGAAATCTGGACACTGACTATAGGTCTATAACCTCTCACATGTAGTGTAATATAATATTAACTCCTGTAGAATTATACATTTCTTGCGGTGAAATTAAACAACAATTGTATATTTTGTTTCGGGAACAGGAGTGGTGGAATATTACTTCTTTCCTTCAGCTTCTCTTGAGAACATTTGAATGAGCGTGTCATTTTTTATCTTTGACACTGTTATGCAAGCAAACAGTATTTCAACCACATAAAATATGCACTCTAGATGACCTGAAGTTTTATCAGAAAAGTCTTTCATCATTTACCCAGCTTTTCATTTCCCGGTCAAACTGATGACATTTGGACATTTTGCACAGGACCAATCTTTCCACTGTTTTGGAGTTATTGCAGTTTCTCCCCGGTCCCTAAACAAAACAGATCTTCAGTTTCTCCCAGGTCCCTAAACAAAACAGATCTTCAGTTTCTCCCAGGTCCCTAAACAAAACAGATCTTCAGTTTCTCCCAGGTCCCTAAACAAAACAGATCTTCAGTTTCTCCCAGGTCCCTAAACAAAACAGATCTTCAGGTTCTTGGCAATCTCGCTCATGGAATAGCCTTCATTTCTCAGAACAATAATAGACTGACGAGTTTCAGAAGAAGGTCTTTGATTTTGGCCATTTTGAACCTGTAATCCAACCCACAAATGCTGATGCGCCAGATACTCAACTAGTCTAAAGAAGGCCAGTTTTATTGCTTCTTTAATCAGAACAACAGTTTTCAGCTGTGCTAACATAATTGCAAAAGGGTTTTCTAATGATCAATTAGCCTTTTAAAATGATAAACCTGGATTAGCTAAAACAACATGCCATTGGAATAATCACACAAGTGATTGTTGCTGATAATGGGCCTTTTTACGCCTATGTACAGTATATATTCCATTACAAATCTGCCGCTTCCAGCTACAATAGTCATTTACAACATTAACAATGTCTACACTGTATTTCTGATCAATTTGATGTTATTTTAATGGACAAAAATGTGCTTTTCTTTCAAAAACAAGGACATTTCTAAGTGACCCCAAACTTTTGAACTGTAGTGTACGTTTTAGCAAAGTGAAAATAGATGTAGTATGAATAGTGGGGGAAAATAAATAAACTAATAAATATAGGTTGTATTTACAATGTTGTTTCTGCTCCACTGGTTGCCCTTTTCCCATGGCAACTAGCCACAAATCTTTCTGCTGTGATTGCACACTGCTGTATTTCGTCTAACAGATATGGGAGTGTATCAATGTTTGATTTGTGTAGGAGCTGTTTTGGGCTGTTAGTGTTGTGTATATGTTGTCTGTCAATGGTTATTTGAACTTGTTTTGTACACTTGAGGGCACTATATGTTGGGGTCATCGGTCACTGGTCACGTCTGTTTATAGGTAGCACAGGTAACCAGGAAGGTTTAGCACAGGTAACCAGGCTGGTTTAGCACAGGTAACCAGGCTGGTTTAGCACAGGTAACCAGGAAGGTTTAGCACAGGTAACCAGGAAGGGTTAGCACAGATAACCAGGAAGGGTTAGCACAGGTAACCAGGAAGGGTTAGCACAGATAACCAGGAAGGGTTAGCACAGGTAACCAGGAAGGTTTAGCACAGGTAACCAGGAAGGTTTAGCACAGATAACCAGGAAGGGTTAGCACAGGTAACCAGGAAGGGTTAGCACAGGTAACCAGGAAGGTTTAGTACAGGTAACCAGGAAGGTTTAGCACAGGTAACCAGGAAGGGTGAGAAGAGAGGGCACACAGTTGTTACCGTATCACAGATACAGTTGATAGAATGCATCTCTCGTCACCTTTTGTATAGGAACATGTGTTTCAGAGCTATTTATATGTCATATGTGCAGTAAATGGGAACTTCTCCCGAGAAGAGAAACGTTTGGTAAGGTGATTCTTGTAGACGTGTTACGGACGGCTCTCTCCTGTGCCAGTGGCTTTTCACAGGGAATCGTCACTACAATTTGTTTTCTGAGGGAAATATGTGTCTCTAATATGGTCATACATTTGGCAGGAGGTTAGGAATTGCAGATCAGTTTCCAACTCATTTTGTGGGCAGTGGCCTATGGGAGTGTATCAATGTTTGATTTGTGTAGGAGCTGTTTTGGCCTGTTAGTGTTGTGTATATGTTGTCTGTCAATGGTTATTTGAACTTGTTTTGTACACTTGAGGGCACTATATGTTGGGGTCATGGGTCACTGGTCACGTGTGTTTATTGGTAGCACAGGTAACCAGGAAGGTTTAGCACAGGTAACCAGGCTGATTTAGCACAGGTAACCAGGAAGGTTTAGCACAGGTAACCAGGAAGGGTTAGCACAGGTAACCAGGAAGGGTTAGCACAGGTAACCAGGAAGGGTTAGCACAGGTAACCAGGCTGGTTTAGCACAGGTAACCAGGAAGGGTTAGCACAGGTAACCAGGCTGGTTTAGCACAGGTAACCAGGAAGGGTTAGTACAGGTAACCAGGAAGGGTTAGCACAGGTAACCAGGAAGGTTTAGCACAGGTAACCAGGAAGGGTTAGCACAGGTAACCAGGAAGGGTTAGCACAGGTAACCAGGAAGGTTTAGCACAGGTAACCAGGAAGGGTTAGCACAGGTAACCAGGAAGGGTTAGCACAGGTAACCAGGAAGGTTTAGCACAGGTAACCAGGCTGGTTTAGCACAGGTAACCAGGAAGGGTTAGCACAGGTAACCAGGAAGGTTTAGCACAGGTAACCAGGAAGGTTTAGCACAGGTAACCAGGAAGGTTTAGTACAGGTAACCAGGAAGGTTTAGTACAGGTAACCAGGAAGGTTTAGCACAGGTAACCAGGCTGGTTTAGCACAGGTAACCAGGAAGGGTTAGCACAGGTAACCAGGAAGGTTTAGCACAGGTAACCAGGAAGGTTTAGCACAGGTAACCAGGAAGGTTTAGCACAGGTAACCAGGAAGGTTTAGCACAGGTAACCAGGAAGGTTTAGTACAGGTAACCAGGAAGGTTTAGTACAGGTAACCAGGAAGGTTTAGCACAGGTAACCAGGAAGGTTTAGCACAGGTAACCAGGAAGGTTTAGCACAGGTAACCAGGCTGGTTTAGCACAGGTAACCAGGAAGGTTTAGCACAGGTAACCAGGAAGGTTTAGTACAGGTAACCAGGAAGGTTTAGTACAGGTAACCAGGAAGGTTTAGCACAGGTAACCAGGAAGGTTTAGCACAGGTAACCAGGCTGGTTTAGCACAGGTAACCAGGAAGGTTTAGCACAGGTAACCAGGAAGGTTTAGCACAGGTAACCAGGCTGGTTTAGCACAGGTAACCAGGAAGGTTTAGCACAGGTAACCAGGAAGGTTTAGTACAGGTAACCAGGAAGGTTTAGTACAGGTAACCAGGAAGGTTTAGCACAGGTAACCAGGAAGGTTTAGCACAGGTAACCAGGAAGGTTTAGCACAGGTAACCAGGAAGGTTTAGCACAGGTAACCAGGAAGGGTTAGCACAGGTAACCAGGAAGGGTTAGCACAGGTAACCAGGAAGGTTTAGTACAGGTAACCAGGAAGGGTTAGCACAGGTAACCAGGAAGGTTTAGCACAGGTAACCAGGCTGGTTTAGCACAGGTAACCAGGAAGGGTTAGCACAGATAACCAGGAAGGTTTAGTACAGGTAACCAGGAAGGTTTAGCACAGGTAATCAGGAAGGTTTAGTACAGGTAACCAGGAAGGTTTAGCACAGGTAACCAGGAAGGTTTAGCACAGGTAACCAGGAAGGGTTAGCACAGGTAACCAGGAAGGTTTAGAACAGGTAACCAGGAAGGGTTAGCACAGATAACCAGGAAGGTTTAGTACAGGTAACCAGGAAGGTTTAGTACAAGTAACCAGGAAGGTTTAGCACAGGTAACCAGGAAGGTTTAGTACAGGTAACCAGGAAGGTTTAGCACAGGTAACCAGGAAGGTTTAGCACAGGTAACCAGGAAGGGTTAGCACAGGTAACCAGGAAGGTTTAGAACAGGTAACCAGGAAGGGTTAGCACAGATAACCAGGAAGGTTTAGTACAGGTAACCAGGAAGGTTTAGTACAGGTAACCAGGAAGGTTTAGCACAGGTAACCAGGAAGGTTTAGTACAGGTAACCAGGAAGGTTTAGCACAGGTAACCAGGAAGGTTTAGCACAGGTAACCAGGAAGGTTTAGCACAGGTAACCAGGAAGGTTTAGCACAGGTAACCAGGAAGGTTTAGCACAGGTAACCAGGAAGGTTTAGCACAGGTAACCAGGAAGGTTTAGCACAGGTAACCAGGAAGGGTTAGCACAGGTAACCAGGAAGGGTTAGTACAGGTAACCAGGCTGGTTTAGCACAGGTAACCAGGAAGGTTTAGCACAGGTAACCAGGAAGGGTTAGCACAGGTAACCAGGAAGGGTTAGCACAGATAACCAGGAAGGTTTAGCACAGGTAACCAGGCTGGTTTAGCACAGGTAACCAGGAAGGGTTAGCACAGATAACCAGGAAGGTTTAGCACAGGTAACCAGGAAGGTTTAGTACAGGTAACCAGGAAGGTTTACCACAGGTAACCAGGAAGGTTTAGCACAGGTAACCAGGAAGGGTTAGCACAGGTAACCAGGAAGGTTTAGCACAGGTAACCAGGAAGGGTTAGCACAGATAACCAGGAAGGTTTAGTACAGGTAACCAGGAAGGTTTAGTACAGGTAACCAGGAAGGTTTAGCACAGGTAACCAGGAAGGTTTAGTACAGGTAACCAGGAAGGTTTAGCACAGGTAACCAGGAAGGTTTAGCACAGGTAACCAGGAAGGTTTAGCACAGGTAACCAGGAAGGTTTAGCACAGGTAACCAGGAAGGGTTAGCACAGGTAACCAGGAAGGGTTAGCACAGGTAACCAGGAAGGTTTAGCACAGGTAACCAGGAAGGTTTAGTACAGGTAACCAGGAAGGCCTCTCAATAGCAAGGCTATGCTCACTGAGTCTGCACATTGTCAAAGCTTTCGTTAATCTTGGGTCAGTCACGGTGGTCAGGTATTCTGCCACTGTGTACTCTCTGTTTAGGGCCAGATAGCATTCTAGTTTGCTCAGTTTTTTGTTAATTCTTTCCAGTGTGTCAAATAGTTATCTTTTTTCATTCTCATAATTTTGTTGGGTCTAAATGTGTTGCTGTCCCTGGGGCTCTGTGGGGTCTGTTTGTCCCCGTACCAGCTGGCTCTTTTCAGGATGTTGACAACTAGCGGGTATCGTTCTAATTCTTCTCTGCATACATTGTTTGGGATTTTGAGTTGTACACAAAGTATATTTTTTATGAATTCTGCATGCAGTCTCAATTTGGTGTTGTGGACCCCAGACCTCACAACCAGATAAGGTAATGGGTTTTATAAGTATTTTTTAGCATGATCCTAATTGGGATGTTGAGTTTTATGTTATTTTTGATGGCATAGAAGGCCCTTCTTGCCTTGTCTCTCGTTCACAGCCTTGTGAAAGTTACCTGTGGTGTTGATGTTTAGTCCGAGGTAGTTATAGGTCTTTGTGTGCTCGAGAACAACGGTGTCTAGATAGAATTTGTATTTGTGGTCCTGGCAACTGGACCTTTATTGGAACACCATTATTTTTGTTTTACTGAGATTCACTGTCAGGGCCCAGGTCTGACATAATCTGTGCAGAAGATCTAGGTGCTGCTGTAGGCCCTCCTTGGTTGGGGACAGATCTAGGTGCTGCTGTAGGCCCTCCTTGGTTGGGGACAGAAGCGCCAGATTATCTGCAAACAGTAGACATTTAATTTCCGAATCCAGTAGGGGGATGCCGGGTGCTGTAGATTGTTCTAGTGCCCTCGCAAATTCTCTCGCTCTCTCTTTCAGCCATCACCTATCCCATTAATCACATCCTCTATCGCCTTCCCTTCTATCCTGTCATCCATTCATTGTCTCATTACACTCTTACTGCACCCAATTCTATCACCTGTCGTTCACCTCTTCTAACACTCCATCAGTCTACCTGTCGATCACTTCTCTCACTCCATCAGTCTACCTGTCGTTCACCTCTTCTCTGACTCCATCAGTCTACCTGTCGATCACTTCTCTGACTCCATCAGTCTACCTGTCGTTCACCTCTTCTCTCACTCCATCAGTCTACCTGTTGTTGACTTCTCTGACTCCATCAGTCTACCTGTCGTTCACCTCTTCTCTCACTCCATCAGTCTACCTGTCGATCACTTCTCTCACTCCATCAGTCTACCTGTCGATGACTTCTCTCACTCCATCAGTCTACCTGTCGATCACCTCTTCTCTCACTCCATCAGTCTACCTGTCGTTCACCTCTTCTCTCACTCCATCAGTCTACCTGTCGTTCACCTCTTCTCTCACTCCATCAGTCTACCTGTCATTCACCTCTTCATCAGTCTACCTGTCGATGACTTCTCTGACTCCATCAGTCTACCTGTCATTCACCTCTTCTCTCACTCCATCAGTCTACCTGTCGGTGACTTCTCTGACTCCATCAGTCTACCTGTCATTCACCTCTTCTCTGACTCCATCAGTCTACCTGTCGATGACTTCTCTGACTCCATCAGTCTACCTGTCGTTCACCTCTTCTCTGACTCCATCAGTCTACCTGTCGATGATATCTCTGACTCCATCAGTCTACCTGTCGTTCACCTCTTCTCTGACTCCATCAGTCTACCTGTCGATGACTTCTCTGACTCCATCAGTCTACCTGTCATTCACCTCTTCTCTGACTCCATCAGTCTACCTGTTGTTGACTTCTCTGACTCCATCAGTCTACTTGTCGTTCACCTCTTCTCTCACTCCATCAGTCTACCTGTCGTTCACCTCTTCTCTGACTCCATCAGTCTACCCGTCGATGACTTCTCTGACTCCATCAGTCTACCTGTCATTCACCTCTTCTCTGACTCCATCAGTCTACCTGTCGATGACGTCTCTGACTCCATCAGTCTACCTGTTGTTCACCTCTTCTCTGACTCCATCAGTCTACCTGTCGATGACTTCTCTGACTCCATCAGTCTACCTGTCGATGACTTCTCTGACTCCATCAGTCTACTTGTCGTTCACCTCTTCTCTGACTCCATCAGTCTACCTGTCGATAACTTCTCTGACTCCATCAGTCTACCTGTCGTTCACCTCTTCTCTCAATCCATCAGTCTACCTGTCGATGACTTCTCTGAATCCATCAGTCTACCTGTCATTCACCTCTTCTCTGACATCATCAGTCTACCTGTCGATGACTTCTCTGACTCCATCAGTCTACCTGTCATTTACCTCTTCTCTGACTCCATCAGTCTACCTGTCGATGGCTTCTCTGACTCCATCAGTCTACCTGTCATTTACCTCTTCTCTGACTCCATCAGTCTACCTGTCGATGACTTCTCTGACTCCATCAGTCTACCTGTCGATGGCTTCTCTGACTCCATCAGTCTACCTGTCATTCACCTCTTCTCTGACTCCATCAGTCTACCTGTCGATGACTTCTCTGACTCCATCAGTCTACCTGTCGATCACTTCTCTCGCTCCATCAGTCTACCTGTCGATCACCTCTTCTCTCACTCCATCAGTCTACCTGTCGTTCACCTCTTCTCTCACTCCATCAGTCTACCTGTCGTTCACCTCTTCTCTGACTCCATCAGTCTACCTGTCGTTCACCTCTTCTCTCACTCCATCAGTCTACCTGTCGGTGACTTCTCTGACTCCATCAGTCTACCTGTCATTCACCTCTTCTCTGACTCCATCAGTCTACCTGTCGATGACTTCTCTGACTCCATCAGTCTACCTGTCGTTCACCTCTTCTCTCACTCCATCAGTCTACCTGTCGATGACTTCTCTGACTCCATCAGTCTACCTGTCATTCACCTTTTCTCTGACTTCATCAGTCTACCTGTCGATGACTTCTCTGACTCCATCAGTCTACCTGTCATTCACCTCTTCTCTGACTCCATCAGTCTACCTGTCGATGACGTCTCTGACTCCATCAGTCTACCTGTCGTTTACCTCTTCTCTGACTCCATCAGTCTACCTGTCGATGACTTCTCTGACTCCATCAGACTACCTGTCGATGACTTCTCTGACTCCATCAGTCTACCTGTCGATGACTTCTCTGACTCCATCAGTCTACCTGTCATTCAGCCTCAAGTCAACAAGTCTTTACCGAGCTGTGGTTCGTGCTCTTCATAAACCCTCAAAATACACACATAGAAATGAGAGAGAGACGGAGAGAGAGATCCTCTGATATGGGGTGTTCAGTCACTGGACCTATATTAGATTTACCACAGCAGTGTAGTAATAACCTGCTTTCCCCAGGAGATAAGAGCGCTCTGAAATGGAAAATGTCTTCTGTGTTCTGTGCCGATGCGCAATCTCTGTTAAGAATGTGTGTGTGTGTGTGTGTGTGTGTGTGTGTGTGTGTGTGTGTGTGTGTGTGTGTGTGTGTGTGTGTGTATGTGTGTGTGTGTGTGTGTGTGTGTGTGTGTGCGTGAGTGTTTGTTTACACACGTGTGTGTGCCCATGTGTGTGTTTGTTTGAGTGCGTGTTTGCGTGCATGTGGAAACATCACTTTAAGCCAAGGAGCAATCTCTGGCTGGCATCATACAGGGCCTGTATAAAGTAGTAAAACATACAGTGTATAAGGGTCATAAAAACATCTGTACACCAGAGACCCAGCCAAGCTAATAACACCTATATAGAACCCAGCTCTCTCTTTCATTTGACACTCATACTGTGGAGGAGGGGGTGTAGGTGTGTGAGAGAGAGAACAGATTTACATTGACACATTTCTCTGCTCTCTCATTTCAGATGGATCACAACTCTCAACATTACCACTGTTTGCCATTGCAGGAAACAGAGAATATTATATGAAATATAGAATATAGAATATGGAATATAGAATATAGAATATAGAATATAGAATATGGAATATGGAATATAGAATATAGAATATGGAATATACAATATGAATATGGAATATGGAATATACAATATTGAATATGAAATAAAGAATATGGAATTTATAATATGGCATTTAGAATATGGAATATGAAATAAAGAATATGGAATACGAAATAAAGAATATGGAATTTATAATATGGAATATAGAATATGGAATATGGAATATAGAATATGGATATGGAATATAGATGATAGAATATGGATATGGATTAAGAAATAAAGAATATGGAATTTATAATATGTAATATAAAATATAGAATATGGAATATACAATATACAATATTGAATATTAAATAAAGAATATGGAATTTCTAATATGGAATATAGAATATGGAATATGAAATAAAGAATATGGAATTTATAATATTGAATATAGAATATGGAATAAAGAATACACAATATTGAATCTGAAATAAAGAACATGGAATGTATAATATGGAATATAGAATATGGATATGGAATATAGAATATAGAATTTGGATATGGAATATAGAATACAGAATTTGGATATGGAATATAGAATATAGAATTTGGATATGGAATATAGAATATAGAATTTGGATATGGAATATAGAATATGGATATGGAATATAGAATATAGAATTTGGATATGGAATAAGAAATAAAGAATATGGAATTTATAATATGGAATATAGAATATAATATAGAATATGGAATATGGAATATGAAATAAAGAATATGGATATGGAAAATAGAATATAGAATATGAAATTTAGAATATGGAATATAGAAGATAGAATATGGAATATGGAATATAGAATATAGAATATAGAATATGGAATATAGAATATGGAATATAGAATATGGAATATGGAATATAGAATATGGAATATGGAATATGGAATATAGAATATGGAATATAGAATATGGAATATGGAATATGGAATATAGAATATAGAATATAGAATATGGAATATAGAATATGGAATATAGAATATAGAATATGGAATATGAAATAAAGAATATGGCATTTAGAATATGGAATACAGAATATAGAATATGGATATGGTATATAGAATATGGAATATAGAATATGCAATATGGAATATAGAATATGGAATATGGAATATGGAATATGGAATATAGAATATGGGTATGGAATATATAATATGGAATATGGAATATAGAATATAGAATATGGAATATGAAATAAAGAATATGAAATTTCGAATATGGAATATTTGTTTATATACATCACATGAAGCATCCACAACTGTCAGTAAGAGTGTCCATGATTGAGTCTTTGAATGAAGAGAATGAGATAGAACTGTCAGGTTTGAGTGTTTGTTGCAGCTCATTCCAGTCGCTAGCTGCATCGAACTGAAAAGACAAGCGACCCAAGGATGTGTGTGCTTAGGGGACATTTTAACAGAATGTGACTGGCAGAACAGGTGTTCTATGGGAAGGATGACGGCTGCAGTAGGCATCTCAGATAGGGGGGAGTGGCCTAAGAGGGTTTTATAAATAAGCATCAACCAGTGGGTCTTGCGATGGGTATACAGAGATGACCAGTTTACAGAGGAGGATAGAGTGCAGTGATGTGTCCTATAAGGAGCATTGGTGGAAAATCTGACGGCCGAATGGTAAAGAACATCTGGCCACTCGAGAGCACCTTTACCTGCCGATCTATAAGTTACGTCTCCATAATATAGCATGGGTAGGATGGTCATCTGAATCAGGGTTAGTTTGGCAGCTGGGGTGAAAGAGGAGCGATTACGATAGAGGAAACCAAGTCTAGATTTAACTTTAGCCTGCAGCTTTGTTATGTGCTGAGAGAAAGACAGTGTACCGTCTAGCCATACTCCCAAGTACTTGTATGAGGTGACTACCTCAAGCTTTAAACCTTCAGAGGTAGTAATCACACCTGTGGGGAGAGAGGCATTCTTCTTAACAAACCACATGACCTTTGTTTTGGTGGTGTTCAGAACAAGGTTAAGGGCAGAGAACGCTAACACAAAATCCGGGGAGGGGTCAGCTGAGTGTAAGACTGTATCATCTGCATATAAATGGATGAGAGAGCTTCCTACTGCCTGATCTATGTTATTGATGTAAATTGAGAAGAGTGTGGGGCCTAGGATCGAGCCATGGGGTACACCATTGGTGACAGGCATTGGCTGAGACAGCAGATGTTCTGACTTTATACACTGCACTCTTTGAGAGAGGTAGTTAGCAAACCAGGTCAAAGACCCCTCCGAGACACCAATACACCTTAGCCGGGCCCACAAGAATGGAATGGTCTACCGTATCAAAAGCTTTGGCCAAGTCAATAAAAATAGCAGCACAACATTGCTTAGAATCAATGGCGACATCATTGAGGACCTTTAAGGTTGCAGTGACACATTCATAACCTGAGAGGAAACCAGATTACATACCAGATAGACTAGTATAGACATCAAGAAAGCCAGTCAGTTGATTATTGACAAATTTTTCCAACACTTTTGATAAACAGAGCAAAATAGAAATAGGACGATAAGAGTTAGGATCAGCTGGATCTCCCCCTTTTCACGCAGGTTAAAATATCAAAACAAACTCTGAACCAATGACATTAATTTGGGGACAGGTCGAAAAGCATTAAACATTTATGGCAATTTAGCTAGTTAGCTTGCAATTGATAGCTAATTTGTCCTATTTAGCTAGCTTGCTGTTGCTAGCTAATTTGTCCTGGGATACAAACATTGAGTTGTTATTTTACCTGAAATGCACAAGGTCATCTACTCTGACAATTAATCCACACATAAAACAGTCAACCGAATCGTTTCTAGTCATCTCTCCTCCTTCCAGGCTTTTTTGTCTTTGAACTTATATGGTGATTGGCATCTAAACTTTCATAGTATTACTACACCGACCGGCAACACAGTTCGTCTTTCAATCACCCACGTGGGTATAACCAATGAAATATAAAGGACTTCTATTTTAGCCCTTGGCAATGCAGACGCTCGTTGACGCGCACTAGCAGTGTGGGTGCAATAATTGAATAACATAGATTTCTAAATTTATTTAACAATGCTCGCTCAAGCGATGCGAGCCTTGTGGTCAGCCTGTTAAAGAAGAAAGGGTCTAAACCATCTGACTCAGATGTTTTTTGGTGGTCAAGTTTAAAGAGCTCCTTTAGCACCTCGGACTCAGTGACTGTCTGCAGGGAGAAACTTTGTAGCGGGGCAGGGGAAAAAGAGGGAGAAGCATCGGGGCTAGTCGCATTAGAAGGGGTGGGAGATGAGGAAATGTTGGATGGGAAAGGAGGCATGGCTGAGTCAAATAGGAATCCTGACTTAATGAAGTGGTGATTAAAGAGCTCAGCCATGTGCTTCTTGTCATTAACAACCACATCATCAACATTAAGGGAGATGGGCAGCTGTGAGGAGGAGGGTTTATTCTCCAGGTCTTTAACCGTTTTCCAGAACTTCTTGGGGTTAGACCCACAGAGACAGAACTGCTCCTTAAAGTAACTAACCTTGGCCTTCCCGATATCCTGAGTGCACTTATTTCTCATTTTCCTGAACGATAGCCAGTCAGCCTGAGTATGCATGTGGCGAGCCTTTCGCCAAACGCAATTCTTGAGGTGGAGTAACTCTGCAAGATCACGGTCGAACCAGGGGCTAAACCTGTTTCTAATTCTCATGTTCTTTATGGGGTCGTAATATGGAATTTAGAATGTAGAATATAAAATATAGAATATAGAATATGGAAAATAAAATAGATAATATAGAAGATGAAATATAAAATATGGAATATAGAATACAGAATATAGAATACGGAATATGGAATATGGAATATACAATATACAATATGGAATATAGAATATACAATATGGAATATAGAATACAGAATATAGAATACGGAATATGGAATATAGAATATACAATATGGAATATAGAATATACAATATGGAATATAGAATACAGAATATAGAATACGGAATATGGAATATAGAATATACAATATGGTATATAGAATATCGATTATATGTAAACAACCTGCAATTACAGCTGTTTGTCACGGCTGTCGTCTTCCTCCTCATCTGAGGAGGAGAAGTTTGCAGGATCGGAAGACCAATACGCAGCGTGGTAAGTGTTCGTCATTTTAATGTAAAAAACTGAACACTACAAAATAACAAAGAAACAACCGTGAAGCTAAATACCAATCATGCTGACACAAACACTACACATAGACAATCACCCACAACCCACAATGACAAAACAGGCTACCTAAATATGGTTCCCAATCAGAGACAACGACTAACACCTGCCTCTGATTGAGAACCATATCAGGCCAAACACAGAAACAGACAAACTAGACATACAACATAGAATGCCCACTCAGATCACACCCTGACCAAACAAAACATATAAACATACAAAGCAAACTATGGTCAGGGCGTGACACTGTTCTCTGAGACACACAATGACAAAATCTCTGATCACACCCCTCTGTTCCTCTTAATCTCAATCTCTTCCTCTCCCTCTCTCTATATTGCCTCGATCTATATCCCCTCCCTCTCCCTATATCCCCTCTACCTATATCCCCTCTCATCTCTTTCTACCCTCTATCTATATCCCCTCTCTCTCATCTCCCCCTCCCCTCTACCTATATCCCCTCTCTCTCTCTCATCTCCCCCTCCCCTCTACCTATATCCCCTCTCTCTCTCTCTCTCTCTCATCTCCCTTTCCCCTCTACCTATATCCCCTCTCTCTCTCTCTACCAATATTCTCTCTCTCTCTCTCTCTCTCTCTCTCTCTCTCTCTCTCTCTCTCTCTCTCTCTCTCTCTCTCTCTCTCTCTCTCTCTCTCATAAACACACACATCCTTAGACACACATTGAATGTGTGACCCCATTTCTCATCTACAGTACAGTCTGTGTGTGGGCACTTCTGTAATTGTGTAATTTCAGCAGCAATGAAACAGGAACAGTGACTCCCCCTTCTGTTAGACTGCTTCATAAAACTCCCTCTTTACTGTAACTATGTTGAATACCCAAGGCGATATCCATCTTCCTGTTTTAACAGCGGCCCAGGCCCAGACACAGAATCAATTGTCCTCCCATTGTGAATAGGGCATTTTAATAGAACCCCGATCTTTCCACCTCCATGTTCTCTATGGGATAATTAGGCACTAGGCTGAACAATGTTAGTGATCGGCTTAAACAGTCTGATGGATGACCATGGTGTCTGGCAGCGAGACAATACCTCTCCCGCAGACATCTTTAGGCTCTTGGCAGTGTATGCTCTCTAGAAATGCTGGTTCTGTATATTTCTGCTTTGTAATTCCAGTAGGTTACTTATAAAAATCTATGTAGCTCTACTCTCTACGGAACAAGTTATAGCTCTTTACGGTCTGTTGGAACAACAGTTGTAACTCTTTACTGTCTATGGAACAACAGTTATAACTCTTTACTGTCTATGGAACAATAGTTATAATTCTTTACTGTCTATGGAACAATAGTTGTAACTCTTTACTGTCTATGGAACAACAGTTATAACTCTTTACTGTCTATGAAACAACAGTTATAACTCTTTACTGTCTATGAAACAACAGTTAGAACTCTTTACTGTCTATGAAACAACAGTTATAACTCTTTACTGTCTATGGAACAACAGTTATAACTCTTTACTGTCTATGGAACAACAGTTATAACTCTTTACTGTCTATAGACCAACAGTTATAACTCTTTACTGTCTATGAAACAACAGTTATAACTCTTTACTGTCTATGGAACAACAGTTATAACTCTTTACTGTCTATGGAACAACAGTTATAACTCTTTACTGTCTATGGAACAACAGTTATAACTCTTTACTGTCTATGAAACAACAGTTATAACTCTTTACTGTCTATAGACCAACAGCTCCATAGATTTCTGAAAGTCCATCTGGACCTGGTGGGGTAAGAGCCAAGAGCCAAAACAAACAAACAAACCAACATATACTCGGAATCGTCTCTGAGCCTTCAGCTGTACACAGATAACCCATTCTATTCACACAGTGTTACACAGATAACCCATTCTATTCACACAGTGTTACACAGATAACCCATTGCATTCTCACAGTGTTACACAGATAACCCATTACATTCTCACAGTGTTACACAGATAACCCATTACATTCTCACAGTGTTACACAGATAACCCATTACATTACATTCCCACAGTGTTACACAGATAACCCATTACATTCTCACAGTGTTACACAGATAACCCATTACATTCTCACAGTGTTACACAGATAACCCATTACATTCTCACAGTGTTACACAGATAACCCATTACATTCTCACAGTGTTACACAGATAACCCATTCCATTACATTCCCACAGTGTTACACAGATAACCCATTACATTCTCACAGTGTTACACAGATAACCCATTACATTCTCACAGTGTTACACAGATAACCCATTACATTCTCACAGTGTTACACAGATAACCCATTCCATTACATTCCCACAGTGTTACACAGATAACCCATTCCATTCTCACAGTGTTACACAGATAACCCATTACATTCTCACAGTGTTACACAGATAACCCATTACATTCTCACAGTGTTACACAGATAACCCATTACATTCTCACAGTGTTACACAGATAACACATTACATTCTCACAGTGTTACACAGATAACACATTACATTCTCACAGTGTTACACAGATAACCCATTACATTCCCACAGTGTTACACAGATAACACATTACATTCACACAGTGTTACACAGATAACCCATTACATTCTCACAGTGTTACACAGATAACCCATTACATTCTCACAGTGTTACACAGATAACCCATTACATTCTCACAGTGTTACACAGATAACCCATTACATTCTCACAGTGTTACACAGATAACCCATTCCATTACATTCCCACAGTGTTACACAGATAACCCATTACATTCTCACAGTGTTACACAGATAACACATTACATTCTCACAGTGTTACACAGATAACCCATTACATTCTCACAGTGTTACACAGATAACCCATTACATTCTCACAGTGTTACACAGATAACCCATTACATTCCCACAGTGTTACACAGATAACCCATTACATTCCCACAGTGTTACACAGATAACACATTACATTCTCACAGTGTTACACAGATAACCCATTACATTCTCACAGTGTTACACAGATAACCCATTACATTCTCACAGTGTTACACAGATAACCCATTCTATTCACACAGTGTTACACAGATAACCCATTACATTCTCACAGTGTTACACAGATAACCCATTACATTCTCACAGTGTTACACAGATAACCCATTACATTCTCACAGTGTTACACAGATAACCCATTACATTCTCACAGTGTTACACAGATAACCCATTACATTCTCACAGTGTTAATCAACAGATAACCCATTCCATTACATTCCCACAGTGTTACACAGATAACCCATTACATTCCCACAGTGTTACACAGATAACCCATTACATTCTCACAGTGTTACACAGATAACACATTCCATTCTCACAGTGTTACACAGATAACACATTCCATTCCCACAGTGTTACACAGATAACCCATTACATTCTCACAGTGTTACACAGATAACCCATTACATTCTCACAGTGTTAATCAACAGATAACCCATTCCATTACATTCCCACAGTGTTACACAGATAACACATTCCATTCCCACAGTGTTACACAGATAACCCATTACATTCTCACAGTGTTACACAGATAACACATTCCATTCTCACAGTGTTACACAGATAACACATTCCATTCCCACAGTGTTACACAGATAACCCATTACATTCTCACAGTGTTACACAGATAACCCATTACATTCTCACAGTGTTAATCAACAGATAACCCATTCCATTACATTCCCACAGTGTTACACAGATAACACATTCCATTCCCACAGTGTTACACAGATAACCCATTACATTCTCACAGTGTTACACAGATAACACATTACATTCTCACAGTGTTACACAGATAACACATTCCATTCCCACAGTGTTACACAGATAACCCATTACATTCTCACAGTGTTACACAGATAACCCATTACATTCTCACAGTGTTACACAGATAACCCATTCCATTACATTCTCACAGTGTTACACAGATAACCCATTACATTCTCACAGTGTTACACAGATAACCCATTCCATTACATTCTCACAGTGTTACACAGATAACCCATTACATTCTCACAGTGTTACACAGATAACCCATTACATTACATTCCCACAGTGTTACACAGATAACACATTCCATTCCCACAGTGTTACACAGATAACCCATTACATTCTCACAGTGTTACACAGATAACCCATTACATTCTCACAGTGTTACACAGATAACCCATTACATTCTCACAGTGTTACACAGATAACACATTACATTCTCACAGTGTTACACAGATAACCCATTACATTCTCACAGTGTTACACAGATAACCCATTCCATTACATTCCCACAGTGTTACACAGATAACACATTCCATTCTCACAGTGTTACACAGATAACCCATTACATTCTCACAGTGTTAGACAGATAACCCATTACATTCTCACAGTGTTACACAGATAACCCATTACATTCTCACAGTGTTACACAGATAACCCATTACATTCCCACAGTGTTACACAGATAACCCATTACATTCTCACAGTGTTACACAGATAACCCATTACATTCTCACAGTGTTAATCAACAGATAACCCATTCCATTACATTCCCACAGTGTTACACAGATAACACATTCCATTCCCACAGTGTTACACAGATAACCCATTACATTCCATTCCCACAGTGTTACACAGATAACCCATTACATTCCATTCCCACAGTGTTACACAGATAACCCATTACATTACATTCTCACAGTGTTAATAAACAGATAACCCATCACATTCTCACAGTGTTAATAAACAGATAACCCATTACATTCCCACAGTGTTACACAGATAACACATTCCATTCCCACAGTGTTACACAGATAACACATTCCATTCCCACAGTGTTACACAGATAACACATTCCATTCCCACAGTGTTACACAGATAACACATTCCATTCCCACAGTGTTACACAGATAACACATTCCATTCCCACAGTGTTACACAGATAACCCATTACATTCTCACAGTGTTAATAAACAGATAACCCATCACATTCTCACAGTGTTATATAAGGTTGTGCAAATGGTATGACCAAATGTCCACATATACTCAGGTTGACCAGGGTTATCATGTCTCTTGTCTGATGCGGGCCAGGCAATCCTCCTCGCTCACCCATACGATCCCAGTTAGACAGGATGAGCCACCGACACGACCCCAATTTAGACAGGATGAGCCACCGACACGACCCAAATTTAGACAGGATGAGCCACCGACACGACCCCAGTTAGACAGGATCAGACACAACCCCAGTTAGACAGCACGAGCCACAGACACAACCCCAGTTAGACAGCACGAGCCACAGACACAACCCCAGTTAGACAGCACGAGCCACAGACACAACCCCAGTTAGACAGCACGAGCCACAGACACAACCCCAGTTAGACAGGATCAGACACAACCCCAGTTAGACAGCACGAGCCACAGACACAACCCCAGTTAGACAGCACGAGCCACAGACACAACCCCAGTTAGACAGCACGAGCCACAGACACAACCCCAGTTAGACAGCACGAGCCACAGACACAACCCCAGTTAGACAGCACGAGCCACAGACACAACCCCAGTTAGACAGGATGAGCCACAGGAATAACCCCAGATAGACAGGATGAGCCACAGGAATAACCCCAGTTAGACAGGATGAGCCACAGGCACAACCCCAGTTAGACAGCACGAGCCACAGACACAACCCCAGTTAGACAGGATGAGCCACAGGAATAACCCCAGATAGACAGGATGAGCCACAGGCACAACCCCAGTTAGACAGGATGAGCCACAGACATAACCCCAGTTAGACAGGATGAGCCACAGGCATAACCCCAGTTAGACAGGATGAGCCACAGACACAACCCCAGTTAGACAGGATGAGCCACAGGCATAACCCCAGATAGACAGGATGAGCCACAGGAATAACCCCAGTTAGACAGGATGAGCCACAGGCACAGCCCCAGTTAGACAGGATGAGCCACAGGCATAACCCCAGATAGACAGGATTAGCCACAGGCACAACCCCAGTTAGACAGGATGAGCCACAGTCCCAGTCCCGCCCGTACCCTGACTGTGCCTCAACTCCTCCACTGTATCAGAAGGCAGATGAAGAAGAAGACCTGTCACGCTTCTTGTTTTGTTTGTCTGTTTACCTCTTTGTTCTTGGTGAATGTCACTCTAGAGGAGGAGTGACTGTCTGTCGCCCATCGTTCACAACCACTATAACAACGGAGAAGGCATCTGAGCCTCGTTTCCCAGTTGAGATGGAAGCATTACGATGTTCCCACGAGAGGCATCGTTATTTACGAGCCAACTTTTTAAGAATGTTTCCCAAACCGTAGAGAGAAGGTTCTCTAAGCGCGTCGTTAGATCATGTGCTGATACTGATGGGATCGACAGAAAAACTATGCAGGTCTCAGATCAACTCTCTCCATTCAAATCGTACCTTAGCATTAGAATTATTACACGATAGTGACGAAGGATCAGCTGTTAGAGAGACATTCCCGACCATGGCTGCAGCTATTGAGGTGTCTTATTCATGCTTACCTTACAATAATGCACAAAATCAAGATTTGGCACGTCATTGTACAGATGTTGTTACACATCATGAAATATATTAAGGCAAAACTTTACAAACAAAAGCCTACAATTAGAACATTTTTATTCACTTAAATGAACATAAAATGTCTTTCAATGTGATTGAAAAAAATATATATAGGCCAAAAGTAGCAAAGACATTGGCAACGTTGTATTTGTAGTCAACTTGGTTCTGAAGTTATCAGCAGTCACAGTCAGACAGAGTAACCTCTTGATTCTGCGTTTAGCAGCGACCTTCTGTGTATAAAGTGAAACTCAAACACAAACAAATGCATCTAACATCTGGCTCTGGTCTGAGACAGCCTCTACATAACCAACGTTTGCAAGTACACCTTTAATAACACTTGTTTTGGGAAACATCTCGGCTACTAGAGAGACATGGTAAGATGGTTCTAATGCTGATCTCAACGCTACGAATGCTCTGGGAAACGAGGCCCTGTTCACTGGACAGAAATGCAGGCTGTGTACAGGCACTAGATTGTTTATCTCTGTAGTGGGTATCTATGTGTTAGTCGTTTTTTGTATGGAACTCTGACTGTTCAGCCTCTGGTGGCGCTCCCCAGAGGAGGAAACAGCTTGTTCACAAAACACCAACAGCACAGAACAAACTAGGGTGAGCAATTTACACACTTTCTACACTCTGAAACACACAAACAGACTGAAACACACACACACACACACACACAGAAATACACACACACACAGGATGAGTTTGGGACTGGAGGATGAGTGTGGGACTGAAGGATGAGTGTGGGACTGGAGGATGAGTGTGGGACTGGAGGATGAGTGTGGGACTGGGGACTGAGTGTGGGACTGGAGGATGAGTTTGGGACTGGAGGATGAGTTTGGGACTGGAGGATGAGTTTGGGACTGGAGGATGAGTTTGGGACTGGAGGATGAGTGTGGGACTGGGGACTGAGTGTGGGACTGGAGGATGAGTTTGGGACTGAAGGATGAGTTTGGGACTGGGGACTGAGTGTGGGACTGGAGGATGAGTTTGGGACTGGAGGATGAGTGTGGGACTGGGGACTGAGTGTGGGACTGGAGGATGAGTTTGGGACTGGAGGATGAGTGTGGGACTGGGGACTGAGTGTGGGACTGGAGGATGAGTTTGGGACTGGGGACTGAGTGTGGGACTGGAGGATGAGTGTGGGACTGGGGACTGAGTGTGGGACTGAAGGATGAGTTTGGGACTGAAGGATGAGTTTGGGACTGGGGACTGAGTGTGGGACTGGGGACTGAGTGTGGGACTGGGGATGAGTTTGGGACTGGAGGATGAGTTTGGGACTGGAGGATGAGTTTGGGACTGGAGGATGAGTTTGGGACTGGAGGATGAGTGTGGGACTGGAGGATGAGTGTGGGACTGGAGGATGAGTGTGGGACTGGAGGATGAGTGTGGGACTGGAGGATGAGTGTGGGACTGGAGGATGAGTGTGGGACTGGAGGATGAGTTTGGGACTGGAGGATGAGTGTGGGACTGGAGGATGAGTTTGGGACTGGGGACTGAGTTTGGGACTGGGGATGAGTGTGGGACTGGAGGATGAGTTTGGGACTGGAGGATGAGTTTGGGACTGGAGGATGAGTTTGGGACTGGAGGATGAGTTTGGGACTGGGGACTGAGTGTGGGACTGGGGACTGAGTGTGGGACTGGAGGATGAGTTTGGGACTGGAGGATGAGTGTGGGACTGGAGGATGAGTTTGGGACTGGAGGATGAGTGTGGGACTGGAGGATGAGTTTGGGACTGGAGGATGAGTGTGGGACTGGGGACTGAGTTTGGGACTGGAGGATGAGTTTGGGACTGGAGGATGAGTGTGGGACTGGAGGATGAGTGTGGGACTGGAGGATGATTTTTGGACTGGAGGATGAGTGTGGGACTGGAGGATGAGTGTGGGACTGGGGACTGAGTGTGTGTGTTGAGAGAATGCAGACAGATTGAGACAGCAGCCGTTACAGAAGGATTTGCTGACGTAGTTTATTTTTTTAAGAGGAAAGTAAAGAGGCAAGCAGAGGCAAGGACTAAAATAGGACTCAGCATTATCCGTCCAAATTCCACATTCAAAATAACATGTGCTGATGCATTCAGCATTTCCATGGAGACCTACTCGGTTGCATTGAGTTCTAGAATCAAATCAAATTGTGTTTGTCACATGCGCCGATTACAAGAGGTGTAGACATTACCTTGAAATACTTATACACGAGAACTTTCACAACAATGCAGAGTGAAAAAAAATCTAAAATATTTAAAGAAAAGGTCATATTCACACTGTACTATAATAATAGTGAGACTATACACAAGGAGTACCGTTACCGAGTCAGTATGTGGCGTCAATATGCACGTATGTGAGTGTGTGGCCCAATATGCATGTGTGTGTGTGTGTGTGTGGCCCAATATGAATGTGTGTGTGTGTGTGGCATCATTGTTTATGTGTGTGTGTGTGTGTGTGTGTGTGTGTGTGTGTGTGTGTGTGTGTGTGTGTGTGTGTGTGTGTGTGTGTGTGTGTGTGTGTGTGTGTGTGTGTGTGGCGTCAATATGCATGTATGTGTGTGTATGTGTGTGGCGTCAATATGCATGTATGTGTGTGTTTGTGGCGTCAATATGCATGTATGTGTGTGTGTGGCGTCAATATGCATGTGTGTGTGTGTTTGTGTGTGTGGTGTCAGTATGCATGCATGTGTGAATCTAACTGATGTGTGGAACTAACGGATGTGTGGAACTAACTGATGTGTGGAACTAACGGATGTGTAGAACTAACTGATGTGTGGAACTAACGGATGTGTGGAACTAACTGGATGTGTGGAACTAACGGATGTGTGGAACTAACTGATGTGTGGAACTAACTGATGTGTAGAACTAACTGGATGTGTAGAACTAACTGGATGTGTGGAACTAACTGGATGTGTGGAACTAACTGATGTGTGGAACTAACTGGATGTGTAGAACTAACTGATGTGTGGAACTAACTGATGTGTAGAACTAACTGGATGTGTAGAACTAACTGATGTGTGGAACTAACTGATGTGTGGATCTAACTGATGTGTGGAACTAACTGATGTGTAGAACTAACTGATGTGTGGAACTAACTGGATGTGTGGAACTAACTGATGTGTGGAACTAACTGGATGTGTAGAACTAACTGATGTGTGGAACTAACTGATGTGTAGAACTAACTGGATGTGTAGAACTAACTGATGTGTAGAACTAACTGATGTGTAGAACTAACTGATGTGTAGAACTAACTGGATGTGTAGAACTAACTGGATGTGTAGAACTAACTGATGTGTGGAACTAACTGGATGTGTAGAACTAACTGATGTGTGGAACTAACTGGATGTGTAGAACTAACTGGATGTGTAGAACTAACTGATGTATGGAACTAACTGATGTGTAGAACTAACTGGATGTGTAGAACTAACTGATGTGTAGAACTAACTGGATGTGTAGAACTAACTGGATGTGTGGAACTAACTGGATGTGTAGAACTAACTGATGTGTAGAACTAACTGGATGTGTAGAACTAACTGGATGTGTGGAACTAACTGGATGTGTAGAACTAACTGATGTGTAGAACTAACTGATGTGTAGAACTAACTGATGTGTAGAACTAACTGGATGTGTAGAACTAACTGATGTGTAGAACTAACTGATGTGTAGAACTAACTGGATGTGTAGAACTAACTGATGTGTAGAACTAACTGATGTGTAGAACTAACTGGATGTGTAGAACTAACTGATGTGTGGAACTAACGGATGTGTGGAACTAACTGGATGTGTGGAACTAACGGATGTGTGGAACTAACGGATGTGTGGAACTAACTGATGTGTGGAACTAACTGATGTGTAGAACTAACTGGATGTGTAGAACTAACTGGATGTGTGGAACTAACTGGATGTGTGGAACTAACTGATGTGTGGAACTAACTGGATGTGTAGAACTAACTGATGTGTGGAACTAACTGATGTGTAGAACTAACTGGATGTGTAGAACTAACTGATGTGTGGAACTAACTGATGTGTGGATCTAACTGATGTGTGGAACTAACTGATGTGTAGAACTAACTGATGTGTGGAACTAACTGGATGTGTGGAACTAACTGATGTGTGGAACTAACTGGATGTGTAGAACTAACTGATGTGTGGAACTAACTGATGTGTAGAACTAACTGGATGTGTAGAACTAACTGATGTGTAGAACTAACTGATGTGTAGAACTAACTGATGTGTAGAACTAACTGGATGTGTAGAACTAACTGATGTGTGGAACTAACTGGATGTGTAGAACTAACTGATGTGTGGAACTAACTGGATGTGTAGAACTAACTGGATGTGTAGAACTAACTGATGTATGGAACTAACTGATGTGTAGAACTAACTGGATGTGTAGAACTAACTGATGTGTAGAACTAACTGGATGTGTAGAACTAACTGGATGTGTGGAACTAACTGGATGTGTAGAACTAACTGATGTGTAGAACTAACTGGATGTGTAGAACTAACTGGATGTGTGGAACTAACTGGATGTGTAGAACTAACTGATGTGTAGAACTAACTGATGTGTAGAACTAACTGATGTGTAGAACTAACTGGATGTGTAGAACTAACTGATGTGTAGAACTAACTGATGTGTAGAACTAACTGATGTGTAGAACTAACTGGATGTGTAGAACTAACTGATGTGTAGAACTAACTGATGTGTAGAACTAACTGGATGTGTAGAACTAACTGATGTGTAGAACTAACTGATGTGTAGAACTAACTGGATGTGTAGAACTAACTGATGTGTAGAACTAACTGGATGTGTGGAACTAACTGGATGTGTAGAACTAACTGATGTGTGGAACTAACTGATGTGTGGAACTAACTGATGTGTAGAACTAACTGATGTGTAGAACTAACTGGATGTGTAGAACTAACTGATGTGTAGAACTAACTGGATGTGTAGAACTAACTGGATGTGTAGAACTAACTGATGTGTGGAACTAACTGGATGTGTAGAACTAACTGATGTGTAGAACTAACTGGATGTGTAGAACTAACTGATGTGTAGAACTAACTGGATGTGTAGAACTAACTGATGTGTAGAACTAACTGGATGTGTAGAACTAACTGGATGTGTAGAACTAACTGATGTGTGGAACTAACTGGATGTGTAGAACTAACTGATGTGTAGAACTAACTGGATGTGTAGAACTAACTGATGTGTAGAACTAACTGATGTATGGAACTAACTGATGTGTGGAACTAACTGGATGTGTAGAACTAACTGGATGTGTAGAACTAACTGATGTGTAGAACTAACTGATGTATGGAACTAACTGATGTGTGGAACTAACTGGATGTGTAGAACTAACTGATGTGTGGAACTAACTGGATGTGTAGAACTAACTTTCTCTATATTTTCTTTGTGCTGTTTTGACAGCAGCTCTCTGAGAGAAGACAACAGACCATCCTTAGTCATCCCTATTGCCTCTGATCTGGTGGACTCACTAAACACACATGCTTCATTTGTAAATGATGTTTCAGTGTTGGAGCGTGCCCCTGGATATCCATAAAAAATACATACAAAAATATTGTGCAGTCTGGTTTGCTTAATATAGGGAATTTGAAATGATTTATAATTTAGCTTTTGGCCATTACATTTAGTTTTTATACTTACGTATATTTAAAACCAAACACTTTTAGACTTTCACTCAAGTAGTATTTTACTGAGTGACTTTCACTTTTACTTGAGTCATTGTCTATTAAGGTATCTTTACTTTTACTCAAGTATGACAATTGGGTGCTTTTTCCACCGCTGTGCGCAGACAGACAGACAGACAGACAGACAGACAGACAGACAGACAGACAGACAGACAGACAGACAGAGTTAGATCTCAGTCACGATACATCCTGAGTGAGACAGACAGACAGAGTTAGATCTCAGTCACGATACATCCTGTCTGACAGTAAGACTAGCAGCACACTGTAACCTCAGTAAGACTAGCAGCACAATGTAACCTCAATAAGACTAGCAGCACAATGTAACCTCAATAAGACTAGCAGCACAATGTAACCTCAATAAGACTAGCAGCACAATGTAACCTCAGTAAGACTAGCAGCACACTGTAACCTCAGTAAGACTAGCAGCACACTGTAACCTCAGTAAGACTAGCAGCACACTGTAACCTCAATAAGACTAGCAGCACAATGTAACCTCAGTAAGACTAGCAGCACACTGTAACCTCAGTAAGACTAGCAGCACAATGTAACCTCAGTAAGACTAGCAGCACACTGTAACCTCAGTAAGACTAGCAGCACAATGTAACCTCAGTAAGACTAGCAGCACAATGTAACCTCAGTAAGACTAGCAGCACAATGTAACCTCAATAAGACTAGCAGCACAATGTAACCTCAGTAAGACTAGCAGCACAATGTAACCTCAGTAAGACTAGCAGCACACTGTAACCTCAGTAAGACTAGCAGCACAATGTAACCTCAGTAAGACTAGCAGCACAATGTAACCTCATTAAGACTAGCAGCACAATGTAACCTCAATAAGACTAGCAGCACAATGTAACCTCAGTAAGACTGGCAGCACACTGTAACCTCAATAAGACTAGCAGCACAATGTAACCTCAGTAAGACTAGCAGCACACTGTAACCTCAGTAAGACTAGCAGCACAATGTAACCTCAATAAGACTAGCAGCACAATGTAACCTCAGTAAGACTAGCAGCACACTGTAACCTCAATAAGACTAGCAGCACAATGTAACCTCAGTAAGACTAGCAGCACACTGTAACCTCAGTAAAACTAGCAGCACACTGTAACCTCAGTAAGACTAGCAGCACACTGTAACCTCAGTAAGACTAGCAGCACACTGTAACCTCAGTAAAACTAGCAGCACAATGTAATCTCATTAAGACTAGCAGCACACTGTAATCTCAATAAGACTAGCAGCACACTGTAACCTCAGTAAGACTGGCAGCACACTGTAACCTCAATAAGACTAGCAGCACAATGTAACCTCAGTAAGACTAGCAGCACAATGTAACCTCAATAAGACTAGCAGCACAATGTAACCTCAATAAGACTAGCAGCACAATGTAACCTCAATAAGACTAGCAGCACAAGGTAACCTCAATAAGACTAGCAGCACAATGTAACCTCAGTAAGACTAGCAGCACACTGTAACCTCAATAAGACTAGCAGCACAATGTAACCTCAGTAAGACTAGCAGCACACTGTAACCTCAGTAAAACTAGCAGCACACTGTAACCTCAGTAAGACTAGCAGCACACTGTAACCTCAGTAAAACTAGCAGCACAATGTAATCTCATTAAGACTAGCAGCACACTGTAATCTCAATAAGACTAGCAGCACACTGTAACCTCAGTAAGACTGGCAGCACACTGTAACCTCAATAAGACTAGCAGCACAATGTAACCTCAGTAAGACTAGCAGCACAATGTAACCTCAATAAGACTAGCAGCACAATGTAACCTCAATAAGACTAGCAGCACAATGTAACCTCAATAAGACTAGCAGCACAAGGTAACCTCAATAAGACTAGCAGCACAATGTAACCTCAGTAAGACTAGCAGCACAATGTAACCTCAATAAGACTAGCAGCACAATGTAACCTCAATAAGACTAGCAGCACAATGTAACCTCAATAAGACTAGCAGCACACTGTAACCTCAGTAAGACTAGCAGCACAATGTAACCTCAATAAGACTAGCAGCACACTCAAGATCAGTTCAACCATTACAAGTCTTACTGTAGGTGAAAATGAGACATCGGAGAACACATTGAACTAAAGACTGAAGAAGAGGAGTGACAGAATGACTAGAGGAAATTAAACAGCCATCCTATAGAGTGCACCACGCTGGCAGCACAGAGTAGTAACAGAGTGTCTCTGTGCCTGTTATGAGGTTCCCTGACACTGCCAGGCTAAACATTAGTTCTGGTGCCATGCTCTGACACACACACACACACACACACGCACACGCACACGCACACGCACACGCACACGCACACGCACACGCGCACAGAGAGTCTATCAGAGAAAAGCCTGTAGACTAAAGGAACAATATCATCCATTATTCACAAAGTTTCATATAGTGATAACGGCTGTTCTCTGGGTTTATCATTGCAGGGAGTATCTGGGGAAACTTTATTTGCCACACATGCAGCATCTCCTGTCCTGTTATATGGCCTCTATTTAAATAAATGGCAACAGAGTGTCGCTGCCTAATCTTTAAATGTGTTTGTGTATGTACAGTATGTGTGTGTGTGTGTGTGTGTGTGTGTGTGTGTGTGTGTGTGTGTGTGTGTGTGTGTGTGTGTGTGTGTGTGTGTGTGTGTGCGTGTGTGTATGTGAGTACATCTGCAGGTGGGCTAGGTGTGCTTGGTGGATAAAAGTCAGACCTGCTCTGATTTCTGGTCCTAAGAATTGAATGTGATAAATGCGGGAGCTGAGGAAAGGTGCTCACCAAGGGCTAGGTGAGACTGAGAGGCAGTTAGGAGCCTGAAGGGCTAGGAGAGACTGAGAGGTAGTTAGGAGCCTGAAGAGCTAGGTGAGACTGAGAGGTAGTTAGGAGCCTGAAGGGCTAGGTGAGACTGAGAGGTAGTTAGGAGCCTGAAGGGCTAGGTGAGACTGAGAGGTAGTTAGGAGCCTAGAGGGCTAGGTGAGACTGAGAGGTAGTTAGGAGCCTGAAGGGCTAGGAGAGACTGAGAGGTAGTTAGGAGCCTGAAGGGCTAGGTGAGACTGAGAGGTAGTTAGGAGCCTGAAGGGCTAGGAGAGACTGAGAGGTAGTTAGGAGCCTGAAGGGCTAGGAGAGACTGAGAGGTAGTTAGGAGCCTGAAGGGCTAGGTGAGACTGAGAGGTAGTTAGGAGCCTGAAGGGCTAGGAGAGACTGAGAGGTAGTTAGGAGCCTGAAGAGCTAGGTGAGACTGAGAGGTAGTTAGGAGCCTGAAGGGCTAGGTGAGACTGAGAGGTAGTTAGGAGCCTGAAGGGCTAGGAGAGACTGAGAGGTAGTTAGGAGCCTGAAGGGCTAGGAGAGACTGAGAGGTAGTTAGGAGCCTGAAGGGCTAGGAGAGACTAAGAGGTAGTTAGGAGCCTGAAGGGCTAGGAGAGACTGAGAGGTAGTTAGGAGCCTGAAGGGCTAGGAGAGACTGAGAGGTAGTTAGGAGCCTGAAGGGCTAGGAGAGACTGAGAGGTAGTTAGGAGCCTGAAGGGCTAGGTGAGACTGAGAGGTAGTTAGGAGTCTGAAGGGCTAGGTGAGACTGAGAGGTAGTTAGGAGCCTAGAGGGCTAGGTGAGACTGAGAGGTAGTTAGGAGCCTGAAGGGCTAGGAGAGACTGAGAGGTAGTTAGGAGCCTGAAGGGCTAGGTGAGACTGAGAGGTAGTTAGGAGCCTGAAGAGCTAGGTGAGACTGAGAGGTAGTTAGGAGCCTGAAGGGCTAGGAGAGACTGAGAGGTAGTTAGGAACCTGAAGGGCTAGGAGAGACTGAAAGGTAGTTAGGAGCCTGAAGGGCTAGGAGAGACTGAGAGGTAGTTAGGAACCTGAAGGGCTAGGTGAGACAGAGGTAGTTAGGAGCCTGAAGGGCTAGGAGAGACTGAGAGGTAGTTAGGAGCCTGAAGGGCTAGGAGAGACTGAGAGGTAGTTAGGAGCCTGAAGGGCTAGGAGAGACTGAGAGGTAGTTAGGAGCCTGAAGGGCTAGGAGAGACTGAGAGGTAGTTAGGAGCCTGAAGGGCTAGGTGAGACTGAGAGGTAGTTAGGAGCCTGAAGGGCTAGGAGAGACTGAGAGGTAGTTAGGAGCCTGAAGGGCTAGGTGAGACTGAGAGGTAGTTAGGAGCCTGAAGGGCTAGGAGAGACTGAGAGGTAGTTAGGAGCCTGAAGGGCTAGGAGAGACTGAGAGGTAGTTAGGAGCCTGAAGGGCTAGGAGAGACTGAGAGGTAGTTAGGAGCCTGAAGGGCTAGGAGAGACTGAGAGGTAGTTAGGAGCCTGAAGGGCTAGGTGAGACTGAGAGGTAGTTAGGAGCCTGAAGGGCTAGGTGAGACTGAGAGGTAGTTAGGAGCCTGAAGGGCTAGGAGAGACTGAGAGGTAGTTAGGAGCCTGAAGGGCTAGGAGAGACTGAGAGGTAGTTAGGAGCCTGAAGGGCAAGGTGAGACTGAGAGGTAGTTAGGAGCCTGAAGAGCTAGGTGAGACAGAGGTAGTTAGGAGCCTGAAGGGCTAGGAGAGACTGAGAGGTAGTTAGGAGCCTGAAGGGCTAGGAGAGACTGAGAGGTAGTTAGGAGCCTGAAGGGCTAGGAGAGACTGAGAGGTAGTTAGGAGCCTGAAGGGCTAGGTGAGACAGAGGTAGTTAGGAGCCTGAAGGGCTAGGAGAGACTGAGAGGTAGTTAGGAGCCTGAAGGGCTAGGTGAGACTGAGAGGTAGTTAGGAGCCTGAAGGGCTAGGAGAGACTGAGAGGTAGTTAGGAGCCTGAAGGGCTAGGTGAGACAGAGGTAGTTAGGAGCCTGAAGGGCTAGGAGAGACTGAGAGGTAGTTAGGAGCCTGAAGAGCTAGGAGAGACTGAGAGGTAGTTAGGAGCCTGAAGGGCTAGGTGAGACTGAGAGGTAGTTAGGAGCCTGAAGGGCTAGGTGAGACTGAGAGGTAGTTAGGAGCCTGAAGGGCTAGGAGAGACTGAGAGGTAGTTAGGAGCCTGAAGGGCTAGGTGAGACTGAGAGGTAGTTAGGAGCCTGAAGGGCTAGGAGAGACTGAGAGGTAGTTAGGAGCCTGAAGGGCTAGGAGAGACTGAGAGGTAGTTAGGAGCCTGAAGGGCTAGGTGAGACTGAGAGGTAGTTAGGAGCCTGAAGGGCTAGGAGAGACTGAGAGGTAGTTAGGAGCCTGAAGGGCTAGGTGAGACTGAGAGGTAGTTAGGAGCTTGAAGGGCTAGGAGAGACTGAGAGGTAGTTAGGAGCCTGAAGGGCTAGGAGAGACTGAGAGGTAGTTAGGAGCCTGAAGGGCTAGGAGAGACTGAGAGGTAGTTAGGAGCCTGAAGGGCTAGGAGAGACTGAGAGGTAGTTAGGAGCCTGAAGGGCTAGGTGAGACTGAGAGGTAGTTAGGAGCCTGAAGGGCTAGGTGAGACTGAGAGGTAGTTAGGAGCCTGAAGGGCTAGGAGAGACTGAGAGGTAGTTAGGAGCCTGAAGGGCTAGGAGAGACTGAGAGGTAGTTAGGAGCCTGAAGGGCAAGGTGAGACTGAGAGGTAGTTAGGAGCCTGAAGAGCTAGGTGAGACAGAGGTAGTTAGGAGCCTGAAGGGCTAGGAGAGACTGAGAGGTAGTTAGGAGCCTGAAGGGCTAGGAGAGACTGAGAGGTAGTTAGGAGCCTGAAGGGCTAGGAGAGACTGAGAGGTAGTTAGGAGCCTGAAGGGCTAGGTGAGACAGAGGTAGTTAGGAGCCTGAAGGGCTAGGAGAGACTGAGAGGTAGTTAGGAGCCTGAAGGGCTAGGTGAGACTGAGAGGTAGTTAGGAGCCTGAAGGGCTAGGTGAGACAGAGGTAGTTAGGAGCCTGAAGGGCTAGGAGAGACTGAGAGGTAGTTAGGAGCCTGAAGGGCTAGGAGAGACAGAGGTAGTTAGGAGCCTGAAGGGCTAGGAGAGACAGAGGTAGTTAGGAGCCTGAAGGGCTAGGAGAGACTGAGAGGTAGTTAGGAGCCTGAAGGGCTAGGAGAGACTGAGAGGTAGTTAGGAGCCTGAAGGGCTAGGAGAGACTGAGAGGTAGTTAGGAGCCTGAAGGGCTAGGAGAGACTGAGAGGTAGTTAGGAGCCTGAAGGGCTAGGAGAGACTGAGAGGTAGTTAGGAGCCTGAAGGGCTAGGTGAGACTGAGAGGTAGTTAGGAGCCTGAAGAGCTAGGAGAGACTGAGAGGTAGTTAGGAGCCTGAAGGGCTAGGAGAGACTGAGAGGTAGTTAGGAGCCTGAAGGGCTAGGAGAGACTGAGAGGTAGTTAGGAGCCTGAAGAGCTAGGTGAGACTGAGAGGTAGTTAGGAGCCTGAAGGGCTAGGTGAGACTGAGAGGTAGTTAGGAGCCTGAAGAGCTAGGTGAGACTGAGAGGTAGTTAGGAGCCTGAAGGGCTAGGAGAGACTGAGAGGTAGTTAGGAGCCTGAAGAGCTAGGTGAGACTGAGAGGTAGTTAGGAGCCTGAAGGGCTAGGTGAGACTGAGAGGTAGTTAGGAGCCTGAAGGACTAGGTGAGACTGAGAGGTAGTTAGGAGCCTGAAGGGCTAGGAGAGACTGAGAGGTAGTTAGGAGCCTGAAGGGCTAGGAGAGACTGAGAGGTAGTTAGGAGCCTGAAGAGCTAGGTGAGACTGAGAGGTAGTTAGGAGCCTGAAGGGCTAGGAGAGACTGAGAGGTAGTTAGGAGCCTGAAGGGCTAGGTGAGACTGAGAGGTAGTTAGGAGCCTGAAGGGCTAGGTGAGACTGAGAGGTAGTTAGGAGCCTGAAGGGCTAGGAGAGACTGAGAGGTAGTTAGGAGCCTGAAGGGCTAGGTGAGACTGAGAGGTAGTTAGGAGCCTAGAGGGCTAGGAGAGACTGAGAGGTAGTTAGGAGCCTGAAGGTCTAGGAGAGACTGAGAGGTAGTTAGGAGCCTGAAGGGCTAGGTGAGACTGAGAGGTAGTTAGGAGCCTGAAGGGCTAGGAGAGACTGAGAGGTAGTTAGGAGCCTGAAGGGCTAGGAGAGACTGAGAGGTA
The DNA here is from genome assembly GCF_016432855.1 of Salvelinus namaycush. Taxonomy (NCBI): domain Eukaryota; kingdom Metazoa; phylum Chordata; class Actinopteri; order Salmoniformes; family Salmonidae; genus Salvelinus; species Salvelinus namaycush. The sequence continues at coordinate 52,691 of NW_024061289.1, forward strand.
GTTAGGAGCCTGAAGGGCTAGGAGAGACTGAGAGGTAGTTAGGAGCCTGAAGGGCTAGGAGAGACTGAGAGGTAGTTAGGAGCCTGAAGGGCTAGGAGAGACTGAGAGGTAGTTAGGAGCCTGAAGGGCTAGGAGAGACTGAGAGGTAGTTAGGAGCCTGAAGGGCTAGGAGAGACTGAGAGGTAGTTAGGAGCCTGAAGGGCTAGGTGAGACTGAGAGGTAGTTAGGAGCCTGAAGGGCTAGGTGAGACAGAGGTAGTTAGGAGCCTGAAGAGCTAGGAGAGACTGAGAGGTAGTTAGGAGCCTGACGGGCTAGGAGAGACTGAGAGGTAGTTAGGAGCCTGAAGGGCTAGGTGAGACTGAGAGGTAGTTAGGAGCCTGAAGGGCTAGGTGAGACTGAGAGGTAGTTAGGAGCCTGAAGGGCTAGGAGAGACTGAGAGGTAGTTAGGAGCCTGAAGAGCTAGGTGAGACTGAGAGGTAGTTAGGAGCCTGAAGGGCTAGGAGAGACTGAGAGGTAGTTAGGAGCCTGAAGGGCTAGGTGAGACTGAGAGGTAGTTAGGAGCCTGAAGGGCTAGGTGAGACTGAGAGGTAGTTAGGAGCCTGAAGGGCTAGGAGAGACTGAGAGGTAGTTAGGAACCTGAAGGGCTAGGAGAGACTGAAAGGTAGTTAGGAGCCTGAAGGGCTAGGAGAGACTGAGAGGTAGTTAGGAACCTGAAGGGCTAGGTGAGACTGAGAGGTAGTTAGGAGCCTGAAGGGCTAGGAGAGACTGAGAGGTAGTTAGGAGCCTGAAGGGCTAGGAGAGACTGAGAGGTAGTTAGGAGCCTGAAGGGCTAGGAGAGACTGAGAGGTAGTTAGGAGCCTGAAGGGCTAGGAGAGACTGAGAGGTAGTTAGGAGCCTGAAGGGCTAGGTGAGACTGAGAGGTAGTTAGGAGCCTGAAGGGCTAGGAGAGACTGAGAGGTAGTTAGGAGCCTGAAGGGCTAGGAGAGACAGAGGTAGTTAGGAGCCTGAAGGGCTAGGAGAGACTGAGAGGTAGTTAGGAGCCTGAAGGGCTAGGAGAGACTGAGAGGTAGTTAGGAGCCTGAAGGGCTAGGAGAGACTGAGAGGTAGTTAGGAGCCTGAAGGGCTAGGAGAGACTGAGAGGTAGTTAGGAGCCTGAAGGGCTAGGTGAGACTGAGAGGTAGTTAGGAGCCTGAAGAGCTAGGAGAGACTGAGAGGTAGTTAGGAGCCTGAAGGGCTAGGAGAGACTGAGAGGTAGTTAGGAGCCTGAAGAGCTAGGTGAGACTGAGAGGTAGTTAGGAGCCTGAAGGGCTAGGTGAGACTGAGAGGTAGTTAGGAGCCTGAAGGGCTAGGTGAGACAGAGGTAGTTAGGAGCCTGAAGGGCTAGGTGAGACTGAGAGGTAGTTAGGAGCCTGAAGAGCTAGGAGAGACTGAGAGGTAGTTAGGAGCCTGAAGGGCTAGGAGAGACAGAGGTAGTTAGGAGCCTGAAGGGCTAGGAGAGACTGAGAGGTAGTTAGGAGCCTGAAGGGCTAGGAGAGACTGAGAGGTAGTTAGGAGCCTGAAGGGCTAGGAGAGACTGAGAGGTAGTTAGGAGCCTGAAGGGCTAGGAGAGACTGAGAGGTAGTTAGGAGCCTGAAGGGCTAGGTGAGACTGAGAGGTAGTTAGGAGCCTGAAGAGCTAGGAGAGACTGAGAGGTAGTTAGGAGCCTGAAGGGCTAGGAGAGACTGAGAGGTAGTTAGGAGCCTGAAGAGCTAGGTGAGACTGAGAGGTAGTTAGGAGCCTGAAGGGCTAGGTGAGACTGAGAGGTAGTTAGGAGCCTGAAGGGCTAGGTGAGACTGAGAGGTAGTTAGGAGCCTGAAGGGCTAGGTGAGACTGAGAGGTAGTTAGGAGCCTGAAGAGCTAGGAGAGACTGAGAGGTAGTTAGGAGCCTGAAGGGCTAGGAGAGACTGAGAGGTAGTTAGGAGCCTGAAGGGCTAGGAGAGACTGAGAGGTAGTTAGGAGCCTGAAGAGCTAGGTGAGACTGAGAGGTAGTTAGGAGCCTGAAGGGCTAGGTGAGACTGAGAGGTAGTTAGGAGCCTGAAGGGCTAGGTGAGACTGAGAGGTAGTTAGGAGCCTGAAGGGCTAGGAGAGACAGAGGTAGTTAGGAGCCTGAAGGGCTAGGTGAGACTGAGAGGTAGTTAGGAGCCTGAAGGGCTAGGAGAGACTGAGAGGTAGTTAGGAGCCTGAAGAGCTAGGAGAGACTGAGAGGTAGTTAGGAGCCTGAAGGGCTAGGTGAGACTGAGAGGTAGTTAGGAGCCTGAAGGGCTAGGTGAGACTGAGAGGTAGTTAGGAGCCTGAAGGGCTAGGTGAGACTGAGAGGTAGTTAGGAGCCTGAAGGGCTAGGTGAGACTGAGAGGTAGTTAGGAGCCTGAAGGGCTAGGAGAGACTGAGAGGTAGTTAGGAGCCTGAAGGGCTAGGTGAGACTGAGAGGTAGTTAGGAGCCTGAAGGGCTAGGAGAGACTGAGAGGTAGTTAGGAGCCTGAAGGGCTAGGAGAGACTGAGAGGTAGTTAGGAGCCTGAAGGGCTAGGAGAGACTGAGAGGTAGTTAGGAGCCTGAAGGGCTAGGTGAGACTGAGAGGTAGTTAGGAGCCTGAAGGGCTAGGTGAGACTGAGAGGTAGTTAGGAGCCTGAAGGGCTAGGAGAGACTGAGAGGTAGTTAGGAGCCTGAAGGGCTAGGAGAGACTGAGAGGTAGTTAGGAGCCTGAAGGGCTAGGAGAGACTGAGAGGTAGTTAGGAGCCTGAAGGGCTAGGTGAGACTGAGAGGTAGTTAGGAGCCTGAAGGGCTAGGTGAGACTGAGAGGTAGTTAGGAGCCTGAAGAGCTAGGTGAGACTGAGAGGTAGTTAGGAGCCTGAAGAGCTAGGTGAGACAGAGGTAGTTAGGAGCCTGAAGAGCTAGGTGAGACACAGTGTCTAAACTCTGGTGTCCAAACACCCAGCGCACCCTAGACTTTCTGTCTGAGGACCAACTAGGGTTACCTAGCCACATAATATTACACACAGGGACAAACTACCTGAGAACACAGCAGGAAAGGATGGCCACAGCACTGAATGGAGTGATTGAAAAAGCTTCTTCTACCTTCCCCAGCACACAAGTAGTTATCTCCACCCTGCTACCACAAAAATACTTCCACCCTGCTACCATACAGCGGGTAAATGCAATTATTTCCCTTGACTGTGCCTCAAAACTAAATGTCTACCTGACCCACCACTCCAACGTGGACTTCAACAGCTTTTACGACCAGGTCCACTTATACAAGGTAGCAGAGCCCACCTTCGCCGGGACCCTAAAGGACATCGCCCTCAACCACAGCCCCAACACCTCACAGAGGAGCAACAGATCAACAGACACCCCACTAAGACCATCGAGAAACTCTCCCAGACCTGCGGAACCCCTCTGGACCTACACATAGAGGACCCACGCCGAGAGGACGTACATCCAGACCACAGCACCACCAGCCACATCCACACCCTCACCCCAACCAATCAACACCCCCCCCCCCCCCAAGTCAACCATGCCCAGACCCCATTTAGGCCCCCTCAGATAAGACTTATGCCCCTCCTGCCCACCCCATGCTCCCCACTCCCACAAAGAGGGCCTCAACATGAAAGTCACACACATACGCCCAGGTTTGGAGCAGGCAAACAGGCCCAGTCTTACACTAGCCCAAGCCAATGGCATGTACCAGATGCTCAGCAGGCTCTGCTCTCACTTACTGGCCTGAGGCCAAAACACACGACTAACAACATTGGACACTTTATGGAACACAAAGCCTTCACTATCTCATCCTGGATTATCCAAGGCCTGTCATCTGCCTCTTGCCTAAAGAGCAGGAACCTGGACTTAACCAAAGAAATCAGGAATACAGACATTGTCATCCTACAAGAAACATGGTATAGAGGAGATGGACCTCATGGTTGTCCTTTAGGTCACAGAGAGATGGTAGTCCCATCCACCAAACTACCAGGTGTGAAACAGGGAAGGGACTCAGGGGTTATACTAATTTGGTATAGAGCAGGCCTAACTCACTCCATTAAATTAATCAAAACAGGAACATTTTACATCTGGCTAGAAATGAATATGGAAATGATCTCAACAGAGACAAATGTCTTCCTGTGTGCTACCTATATCCCCCCACTAGAATCTTAAAGAAGACAACTTCTCCATCTTGGAGGAGGAAATCAATCATATCCAGGCCCAGGGGCATGTACTAGTCTGTGGTGACCTAAATGCCAGAATAGCACAAGAACCTGACACCCTCAGCACACAAGGGGACAACAACCTACCTGGAGGTGACAGCATTCCCTCCCCCATATGCTCCCATAGGCACAACTACGACAACATAACCAACAAAAATGCAGCTTTGCAGCTTTGTCGCACGCTGGATATGTACTTAGTTAATGGTAGGCTTTGAGGGGACTCCTATGGTAGGTACACCTACAGCTCATCTCTTGGCAGTAGTACTGTAGACTGCTTTATCACTGACTTCAACCCAGAGTCTCTTACAGCATTCAGTCAGTCCACTGACACCCCTATCAGATCACAGCAAAATCACAGTCTACTTGAAAAGAGCAATATTCAATCATGAGGCATCAAAGCCAAAATAACTGAGTAATATTAAGAAATGCTATAGATGGAAAGAATATACAGTAGTTTGGAAACCTACCAAAAAACAATTAGGCAACAACAAATTCAATCCCATTTAGACAACTTCCTGAACAAAACTTTCCACTGTAATAGTGAAGGTGTAAACTTGGCAGTAGAAAACCTAAACAGTATATTTGACATCTCAGCTTCTCTATAAAATCTAAAAATTTCAAACAGAAAACTTAAAATGAACAACAATGACAAATGGTTTGATGAAGAATGCAAAAACCAATGAAAGACATTGAGAAACCTATCCAACCAAAATAATAGAGACCCAGAAAACCTGAGTCTACGCCTTCACTATGGTGAATCACTAAAACAATACAGAAATACACTACGGAAAAAGAAGGACCATCATGTCAGAAATCAGCTCAATGTAATTGAAGAACCCATACACTCTAACCACAATGGGAACATTGGAAAAACACTAAACAAACAACAACACAAAGACATATCTATCCAAAATGGAGATCAGCTTGATCTCCCTCTTTAAATAAAGGACGAACTGTGGCTGCTTTCCAAGCAATGGGAACCTCCCCAGAAAGGAGAGACAGGATGGTATCCTCAAGGAAATGATAAAATATACAGACTATGAATTCCAATTGGATATACTTAAACTCTTTAACATCATCCTCAGCTCTGGCATATTCCCCAATATCTGGAACCAAGGACTGATCACCCCAATCTACAAAAGTGGAGACAAATTTGACCCCAATAAGTACCGTAGGATATGCGTCAACAGCAATCTTTGGAAAATCCTCTGCATTATCATTAACAGCAGACTCGTACATTTCCTCAGCGAAAACAGTGTACTGAGCAAATTTCAAATTGGCTTTTTACCAACTTACTGTACGACAGACCAAATATTCACCCTGCACAACCTAATTGACAAACAAACAAACAAACAAAACAATGGCAAAGTCTTCTCATGCTTTGTTGATTTCAAATAAGCTTTTTGACACAATATGGCATGAGGGCCTGCTATACAATTGATGGTGTTGGGGGAAAAACATTGCAAAAAACACACACATTTCTCCCCACAGGGCCGTAGGGTGAGACAGGGATGCAGCTTAAGCCCCGCCCTCTTCAACATATATATCAACGAATTGGCGAGGGCACTAGAACAGTCTGCAGCACCTGGCCTCACCCTACTAGAATCTGAAGTAAAATGTCTACTGTTTGCTGATGATCTGGTGCTTTCTGTCCCCAACCAAGGAGGGCCTACAGCAGCACCTAGAGCTTTTGCACAGATTCTTTCAGACCAGGGTATTGATAGTAAATCTCAGTAAGACAAAAATAATGGTGTTCCAAAAAAGGTCCAGTTGCCAGGACCACGAATACAAATTCCATCTCAACACCGTTGCCCTAGAGCACTCAAAAAACTATACATACCTCGGCCTAAACATTATCACCACAGTTAACTTCCAAAAAAGTGTGAACAATCTGAGAGACAAGGCAAGAAAGGCCTTCTATGACATCAAAAGGAACATAAAATTTGACATACCAATTACTATCTGTCAGAAAAAACTTGAATCAGTTATAGAACCCATTGGCCTTTATGGTTGTGAGGTCTGGTGTCCGCTCACCAACCAATAATTCACAAAATGGAACAAACATCAAATTGAGACTGCATCCAGAATTCTGCAAAAAATATCCCCTGTGTACAACGCAAATCACCAAATAATGCATGCAGAGCAGAATTAGGCCGATACCCGCTAATGATCAAAATCCAGAAAAGGGCCGTTAAATTCTACAACCACCTAAAAGGAAGTGATTCCCAAACCTTCCAGAACAAAGCCATCACCTACAGAGAGATGAACCTGGAGAAGAGTCCCCTAAGCAAGCTGGTCCTGGGACTCTGTTCACAAACACAAACAGACCCAACAGCGCCCCAGGACAGAAACACAATTAGACCCAACCAAATCATGAGAAAACAAAAAGTTAATTACTTGACATATTGCAAAGAATTAACAAAAAAACAGAGCAAACTAGAATGCTATTTGGCCCTTAACAGAGAGTGATACAGTGGCAGAATACCTGACCACTGTGACTGACCCAAACCTAAGGAAAGCTTTGACTAGGTTATGTGTAGATGGATGGAGAAGTTGTGTGTAGATGGATGGAGAGGTTGTGTGTAGATGGGTGGAGAGGTTGTGTGCAGATGGATGGAGAGGTTGTGTGCAGATGGATGGAGAGGTTGTGTGTAGATTGAAGAAGATGTTGTGTGTAGATGGATGGAGAGGTTGTGTGCAGATGGATGGAGAGCTTGTGTGTAGATTGAAGAAGATGTTGTGTGTAGATGGATGGAGAGGTTGTGTGTAGATGGATGGAGAGCTTGTGTGTAGATGGATGGAGAGGTTGTGTGTAGATGGATGGAGAGCTTGTGTGTAGATTGAAGAAGATGTTGTGTGTAGATGGATGGAGAGGTTGTGCGTAGATGGATGGAGACTTGTGTGTAGATGGATGGAGAGCTTGTGTGTAGATGGATGGAGAGGTTGTGTGCAGATGGATGGAGAGCTTGTGTGTAGATGGATGGAGAGGTTGTGTGCAGATGGATGGAGAGCTTGTGTGCAGATTGAAGAAGATGTTGTGTGTAGATTGAAGAAGATGTTGTGTGTAGATGGATGGAGAGCTTGTGTGTAGATTGAAGAAGATGTTGTGTGTAGATGGATGGAGAGCTTGTGTGTAGATTGAAGAAGATGTTGTGTGTAGATGGATGGAGACTTGTGTGTAGATTGAAGAAGAGGTTGTGTGTAGATGGATGGAGAGCTTGTGTGTAGATTGAAAAAGATGTTGTGTGTAGATGGATGGAGAGCTTGTGTGTAGATTGAAGAAGATGTTGTGTAGATGGATGGAGAGCTTGTGTGTAGATTGAAGAAGATGTTGTGTGTAGATGGATGGAGAGGTTGTGTGTAGATGGATGGAGAGCTTGTGTGTAGATGGATGGAGAGGTTGTGTGTAGATGGATGGAGAGCTTGTGTGTAGATTGAAAAAGATGTTGTGTGTAGATGGATGGAGAGCTTGTGTGTAGATTGAAGAAGATGTTGTGTAGATGGATGGAGAGCTTGTGTGTAGATTGAAGAAGATGTTGTGTGTAGATGGATGGAGAGGTTGTGTGTAGATGGATGGAGAGCTTGTGTGTAGATGGATGGAGAGGTTGTGTGTAGATGGATGGAGAGCTTGTGTGTAGATTGAAGAAGATGTTGTGTGTAGATGGATGGAGAGGTTGTGCGTAGATGGATGGAGACTTGTGTGTAGATGGATGGAGAGCTTGTGTGTAGATGGATGGAGAGGTTGTGTGCAGATGGATGGAGAGCTTGTGTGTAGATGGATGGAGAGGTTGTGTGCAGATGGATGGAGAGCTTGTGTGCAGATTGAAGAAGATGTTGTGTGTAGATTGAAGAAGATGTTGTGTGTAGATGGATGGAGAGCTTGTGTGTAGATTGAAGAAGATGTTGTGTGTAGATGGATGGAGAGCTTGTGTGTAGATTGAAGAAGATGTTGTGTGTAGATGGATGGAGAGCTTGTGTGTAGATTGAAGAAGATGTTGTGTGTAGATGGATGGAGACTTGTGTGTAGATTGAAGAAGAGGTTGTGTGTAGATGGATGGAGAGCTTGTGTGTAGATTGAAAAAGATGTTGTGTGTAGATGGATGGAGAGCTTGTGTGTAGATTGAAGAAGATGTTGTGTAGATGGATGGAGAGCTTGTGTGTAGATTGAAGAAGATGTTGTGTGTGTGTGTGTGTGTGTGTGTGTGTGTGTGTGTGTGTGTGTGTGTGTGTGAGTACGTGTACATTTCATTTTCATTTAAAACGCTACCCATCACAGAATATTGGGATGCATTGACCTTCAGTGTAAGGTAAATCTTTACTTAGTGTGTGCACGCAAATACAAATCAGTTTACTCTTCTCATTAACTTCGTAACCTTGTCAGAATAAATCAATTGATCCTAATTGTGAGTCGGGAGGCTTCTCACAGGATTTAAAAAAGGGGAAAGATGTGAGAGTCAGAGAGAGTGAAAGAGGTGAGACACATGATGGAATAAGAGAGGTGAGAGTCAGAGAGACATGATGGAATAAGAGTGATGAGAGTCAGAGAGAGTGAAATAGGTGAGACACATGTCGGAATAAGAGAGGAGAGACATTATGGAATAAGAGAGGAGAGAGAACGAGAGACATGATGGAAAAAAAGAGGTGAGAGTCAGAGAGATATGATGGAATAGGAAAGGTGAGAGACATGATGGAATAAGAGAGGAGAGAGACATGATGGAATAAAAGAGGTGAGAGTCAGAGAGACAAGATGGAATAAGAGAGGAGAGAGACAGAGAGACATGATGGAATAAGATAGGAGAGAGACATGATGGAATAAGAGAGGTGAGAGTCAGAGAGACATGATGGAATAAGAGAGGAGAGAGACATGATGGAATAAGAGAGGTGAGAGTCATAGAGACAAGATGGAATAAGAGAGGAGAGAGACATGATGGAATAAGAGATGTGAGAGTCAGAGAGACATGATGGAATAAGAGAGGTGAAAGTCAGAGAGACATGATGGAATAAGAGAGGAGAGAGACATGATGGAATAAGAAAGGTGAGAGTCATAGAGACAAGATGGAATAAGAGAGGAGAGAGACATGATGGAATAAGAAAGGAGAGAGACATGATGGAATAAGAGAGGTGAAAGTCAGAGACATGATGGAATAAGAGAGATGAGAGTCAGAGAGACATGATGGAATAAGAGAGGAGAGAGACCTGATGGAATAAGAGGGGAGAGAGACATGATGGAATAAGAGAGGTGAGAGTCAGAGAGACATGATGGAATAAGATAGGAGAGAGACCTGATGGAATAAGAGAGGAGAGAGACATAGTGGAATAAGAGAGGTGAGAGTCAGAGAGACATGATGGAATAAGATAGGAGAGAGACCTGATGGAATAAGAGAGGAGAGAGACATGATGGACTAAGAGAGGAGAGAGTCATAGAGACTAGATGGAATAAGAGAGGAGAGAGTCAGAGAGACATGATGGAATAAGAGAGGTGAAAGTCAGAGAGACATGATGGAATAAGAGAGATGAGAGTCAGAGAGACATGATGGAATAAGAGAGGAGAGAGACATGATGGAATAAGAAAGGTGAGAGTCATAGAGACAAGATGGAATAAGAGAGGAGAGACATGATGGAATAAGAAAGGAGAGAGACATGATGGAATAAGAGAGGTGAAAGTCAGAGACATGATGGAGTAAGAGAATTGACAGAAACATGATGGAATAAGAGAGGTGAAAGTCAGAAACATGATGGAATAAGAGAGATGAGAGAGACATGATGGAATAAGAGAGGTGAAAGATGATGGAATAAGAGAGGTGAGAGTCAGAGAAACATGATGGAATAAGAGAGGTGAGAGTCAGAGACAGGATGGAGTAAGAGAATTGACAGAAACATGATGGAATAAGAGAGATATGAGAGACATGATGGAATAAGAGAGGAGAGAGTCATAGAGACATGATGGAATAAGAGAGGAGAGAGACATGATGGAATAAGAAAGGAGAGAGTCAGAGAGACAAGATGGAATAAGAGAGGTGAGAGACATGGAATAAGAGAGATGAGAGAGATATGATGGAATAAGAGAGATGAGAGATGATGGAATAAGAGAGGTGAGAGTCAGAGAGACAAGATGGAATAAGAGAGGAGAGAGACATGATGGAATAAGAGAGATGAGAGAGATATGATGGAATAAGAGAGATGAGAGAGACATGATGGAATAAGAGAGGTGAGAGATGATGGAATAAGAGAGGTGAGAGTCAGAGAGACAAGATGGAATAAGAGAGGAGAGAGACATGATGGAATAAGAGAGATGAGAGAGATATGATGGAATAAGAGAGATGAGAGAGACATGATGGAATAAGAGAGGTGAGAGTCAGAGACATGATGGAGGCTAGAGCATTGGACTACTAACTGAAAGATTGCAAGATCGCATACCCGAGCTGACAAGGCAAAAATCTGTCGTTCTGCCCCTGAACAAGGCAGTAACCCACTGTTCCTAGGCTGTCATTGAAATAAGAAGTTGTTCTTAACAGACTTGCCTAGATAAATAAAGGTAATATAAAAAAAATAAGAGGTGAGAGACATGATGTAATAAGAGGTCAGAGAGACATGATGTAATAAGAGGTCAGAGAGACATGATGTAATAAGAGGTGAGAGACATGATGTAATAAGAGGTCAGAGACATGATGTAATAAGAGGTCAGAGAGACATGATGTAATAAGAGGTGAGAGACATGATGTAATAAGAGGTGAGAGACATGATGTAATAAGAGGTCAGAGAGACATGATGTAATAAGAGGTCAGAGAGACATGATGTAATAAGAGGTGAGAGACATGATGTAATAAGAGGTCAGAGAGACATGATGTAATAAGAGGTGAGAGACATGATGTAATAAGAGGTCAGAGAGACATGATGTAATAAGAGGTCAGAGATACATGATGTAATAAGAGGTGAGAGACATGATGTAATAAGAGGTCAGAGAGACATGATGTAATAAGAGGTGAGAGACATGATGTAATAAGAGGTCAGAGACATGATGTAATAAGAGGTCAGAGAGACATGATGTAATAAGAGGTCAGAGAGACATGATGTAATAAGAGGTCAGAGACATGATGTAATAAGAGGTCAGAGAGACATGATGTAATAAGAGGTCAGAGAGACATGATGTAATAAGAGGTCAGAGAGACATGATGTAATAAGAGGTCAGAGAGACATGATGTAATAAGAGGTCAGAGAGACATGATGTAATAAGAGGTCAGAGACATGATGTAATAAGAGGTCAGAGACATGATGTAATAAGAGGTCAGAGAGACATGATGTAATAAGAGGTGAGAGAGACATGATGTAATAAGAGGTCAGAGATACATGATGTAATAAGAGGTCAGAGACATGATGTAATAAGAGGTGAGAGAGACATGATGTAATAAGAGGTCAGAGACATGATGTAATAAGAGGTCAGAGACATGATGTAATAAGAGGTCAGAGAGACATGATGTAATAAGAGGTCAGAGACATGATGTAATAAGAGGTCAGAGAGACATGATGTAATAAGAGTTCAGAGAGACATGATGTAATAAGAGGTCAGAGACATGATGTAATAAGAGGTCAGAGAGACATGATGTAATAAGAGGTGAGAGAGACATGATGTAATAAGAGGTGAGAGAGACATGATGTAATAAGAGGTCAGAGAGACATGATGTAATAAGAGGTCAGAGACATGATGTAATAAGAGGTCAGAGACATGATGTAATAAGAGGTCAGAGAGACATGATGTAATAAGAGGTCAGAGACATGATGTAATAAGAGGTCAGAGACATGATGTAATAAGAGGTCAGAGAGACATGATGTAATAAGAGGTCAGAGAGACATGATGTAATAAGAGGTCAGAGAGACATGATGTAATAAGAGGTCAGAGACATGATGTAATAAGAGGTCAGAGACATGATGTAATAAGAGGTCAGAGACATGATGTAATAAGAGGTCAGAGACATGATGTAATAAGAGGTCAGAGACATGATGTAATAAGAGGTCAGAGAGACATGATGTAATAAGAGGTCAGAGACATGATGTAATAAGAGGTCAGAGAGACATGATGTAATAAGAGGTCAGAGAGACATGATGTAATAAGAGGTCAGAGAGACATGATGTAATAAGAGGTGAGAGACATGATGTAATAAGAGGTCAGAGAGACATGATGTAATAAGAGGTCAGAGACATGATGTAATAAGAGGTCAGAGACATGATGTAATAAGAGGTGAGAGACATGATGTAATAAGAGGTCAGAGACATGATGTAATAAGAGGTCAGAGACATGATGTAATAAGAGGTCAGAGACATGATGTAATAAGAGGTGAGAGACATGATGTAATAAGAGGTCAGAGACATGATGTAATAAGAGGTCAGAGACATGATGTAATAAGAGGTCAGAGACATGATGTAATAAGAGGTCAGAGACATGATGTAATAAGAGGTCAGAGACATGATGTAATAAGAGGTCAGAGACATGATGTAATAAGAGGTCAGAGACATGATGTAATAAGAGGTCAGAGAGACATGATGTAATAAGAGGTGAGAGAGACATGATGTAATAAGAGGTCAGAGACATGATGTAATAAGAGGTCAGAGACATGATGTAATAAGAGGTCAGAGAGACATGATGTAATAAGAGGTCAGAGAGACATGATGTAATAAGAGGTGAGAGAGACATGATGTAATAAGAGGTCAGAGAGACATGATGTAATAAGAGGTCAGAGACATGATGTAATAAGAGGTCAGAGAGACATGATGTAATAAGAGGTCAGAGACATGATGTAATAAGAGGTCAGAGAGACATGACAGTCTCAGATGATACTGTCTACAGTGACATATAGACTAATATCAGTTGATACAGTCTACAGTAACATATAGACTAATATCAGATGATACAGTCTACAGTAACATATAGACTAATATCAGTTGATACAGTCTACAGTGACATATAGACTAATATCAGTTGATACAGTCTACAGTAACATATAGACTAATATCAGTTGATACAGTCTACAGTGACATATAGACTAATATCAGTTGATACAGTCTACAGTAACATATAGACTAATATCAGTTGATACAGTCTACAGTAACATATAGACTAATATCAGTTGATACAGTCTACAGTGACATATAGACTAATATCAGTTGATACAGTCTACAGTAACATATAGACTAATATCAGTTGATACAGTCTACAGTAACATATAGACTAATATCAGTTGATACAGTCTACAGTATGTGAAGCAGACGCATAGATGAATAATGTTCAGTGGTTCTTGTCATCTAACAGACTCCCCTTTCACACACACCCCACACGGTGAAAGGCCTGCTCTCACCCACACCTGGAACAATCACATTTCTCTCCAGTAAAGCTTTTCACATCTCCATGGAGACCGGAGGTGAATTACCTCGTCTCCATTGGTTCTGTTTCTACCAACAGTAGTATTGTACTGAGGGGTTTAGGTTGAATTATTAAAACTATGAGAGGATCATCTTGACCATATGCTACTGAAACTAGTTTGAGAGAGAGAGAGATTCATTAGTGGGCTCCCGAGTGGCGCAGCGGTCTAAGGCACTGCATCTCAGTGCTAGAGGCGTCACTACAGACACCCTGGTTCGAATCCAAGCTGTATCACAACTGGCCGTGATTGGGAGTCCCATAGGGCGGCGCACAATTGGCTCAGGTTTGGCCGGTGTAGGCCGTCATATGTAAATAAGAATTTGTTCTTAACTCACTTGCCTAGTTAAATAAAGGTTACATTAAATGATAGATAGATCAATAACATAACCAGGTTCCAGTAGATTCCCTGGTCAGTCAGACAGAGAACACGTGCAGGAAGTTGACAGAACATGGCAACAGACTCGGAGTGCTGTTGTGGCACATTCCTAGAAAACATATCAAATGTTACATGAGTCACAAATCCCCCCCTGCTCTTTCTATTTAAGGAAAGTCAAAATAAAATGTTGGTGTACAGTCCTTGTCAAAAGTTTGGACACACCTACTCATTCAATGGTTTTTATTTATTTTGACTATTTTCTACATTGTAGAATAATAGTGAAGACATCAAAACTATGAAATAACACATATGGAATCACGTAGTAACCAAAAAAGTGTTAAATAAATACAAATATATTTTATATTTGAGATTCCTCAAAGTAGCCACCCTTTGCCTTGATGACACCGTTGCCCACTCTTTGCATTCTCTCAACTACCTTCATGAGGTAGTCACTGGAAATGCATTTCAATTAACAGGTGTGCCTTGTTAAAGGTTAATTTGTGTAATTTCTTCCCTTCTTAATGTGTTTGAGGCAATCAGCCACTTAGTTATCACTTTTGCTTTATGGCAAGGTGCTCCATTATGCTGGGACAGGCATTGTTCGTCACCAAACTGTTCCTGGATGGTTGGGAGAAGTTGCTCTCGGAGGATGTGTTGGTACCATTCTTTATTTATGGCTGTGTTCTTAGGCAAAATTGTTAGTGAGCCCACTCCCTTGGCTGAGAAGCAACCCCACACATGAATGGTCTCAGGATGCTTTACTGTTGGCATGACACAGGACTGATG